>NC_142013.1:100645251-100850251 GCF_049901735.1 Notechis scutatus | reverse complement strand
AACATTGGCAGGGATCAGCAAAATGACTGCTTCTCCAAAATCAGCCAGTGATTAGGAATATCTAGTTGCTGGTGAGAGACTCTTCTTGCCACTTGCTGGAAAGGTCAACAAAAGCTTTAGTGCTTTCTAATACAGTTAGTACTCCAATCAGCAGCAAAATAATTGACAACGTGGTAGCTGCTTGAGTAGGCAGACTAGGATCTCAACAGAAGCAGAGAGTTTGTTACGGCAAAAGGATATTCTTTCTTTCTTCTCATTGGTAGTCTTGAAGTAAATCTCAACTACTCAACCAGTTGCCTTTTGTAGTTGGCTGAAGGAAAGCTTTCTTCTTTCTACACCACAACTGGCCAGCTGTGGTCAGCAAACTATTGCTAAGCGGAGTAGATAATAAGAAATGTAGAGGATGTGAGGAGGAGGGACTTGTTATTTTTGTTTTGTTTCTCAGAATGTTTACTTTTTTTTTCTGGAAAAAGCATGAGATATGCTTGAAGATAGGTTTGGAAACATGACTTTGACATTGCGTTCTTACTGCTCTGCATTTGTCCATATTCTCTATTAACAATTCTAATGTCTGTTTATCAGTTTAATTATCTGATATGATATGTACTAAATGCGCTTGAATGTTCTGCTGTTAGCTATGCATAGGTATTGCACAATTCATGGAATGCAATACAACCCACTCAAAATACTATTTTACTATTAATTACCATACATTATCTTCTTTTATTGACCCTATAATCCCTTGTGGAGTGGAGTCAGGGCAACTGAATGGAGCTGAGTGTTTACTGGCCGGATGCCCTTCCTGTTGCCAATGCAGAGTTTTATTCAGTAGATATATTCTCATTCTGCCCAGAGAAATATCTGCCTCTACCTAGGATCAAACTCACAGCTTCCTGATTGTGAGGCAAGAGCTCCACCTCTAGGCCACTACACCACTATCAATTACTATGCGTTATATGATAAATTACTATATCTTTCACTGGCTTGAATAACCACATATTTTTTTTTGATATTATATGATCAAAAAGTTTAGCACTTCCATGTTGTGATTCTTTCTCATTATGGGTTCCATATTTACTGTTCCTTGATTCAGTTCAAGTTTTAAAGTTCTCATCAGCTGGTCCACTGCATTTGACTATAATTAAGATGACTTACAATGTCAGGAGAAGTTAATGTCTAATTTTACCTAAGGCTTAAGTTACACACTATGTCATAATTCCTTGGCAAATTTTGAACTCCTAAGAAGTAAGATTTATCAAATCTACTGTCTCATGCCATTCAGGAAAAAAAAAATGCATTAATTAATGGTAATATGATTAGCAAGGAACAGCTGTCCTATGATGAGCTGTTCTGATAATTTATGGTGTTGCCTCAGGGATATGAAATAAAACAATTCATGTATTTTAAATATATATTTTAATATGCTAATATTACATAAAGATTTTTGAACATTTCTGGGTAATGTTTCATCAGTTTTACAATAATAGAATGATGAATAAAAACCATTTTAATATACTTGGAACAACAATAACAAAAATTTAATATAAAAAACATTGTGGATTACTGTCAAGGAAACACTTCTAATATTCCATAGCCATTGGAAATATCCATATTTTTGTTAATGAAATCTCAAAGAGGACTTCAGTAGATGTGAACAGATGGATATGGAAAGAAACAATCATCTGGGTATTGAGCCCCAATTTATTTTAGTGTTTCAAATAAGCACTATCAGTTTGAATTAAATCTCAAAGCAAATAAGCAGCAGTGGATTTAATTATGTAAAAAAAAATTCTTTTACAATATTGACAGAGAAAAACATGCAGTCAAAAGAAACGTATACAGAGTGGGTTTTTTTTTCCAAAGAAAAATGAAAAGTACAATAAAAATAAAAACAGAAAAGTAGAACATGTTATTTAACTATAGTCACAATTCTATATATAGTTAATATACAGTAGAGTATTGAATTGAATATTTGTAATTGATCAGGTCATAGATCAGAAGGTGGCATATGAACTAAGGGGAAAAAAATCAGCATTGGGACACAATACAGCATAACACTCCCATGTCCACCAACCCCCAGACCCACATCCATCACCACACTCAGCCACACCCCTGCATACGCATACCAACACACCAATCTGAAATTTTACTTACTTGCTTGCTTTCCTCTTGCTTTCCTCCCTCCCTGCTTCCTTTCCTTCCTTCTGAATAAAGGAATCTGAAAAAAAGCATATTTTTAAAAAACGTGGAATAAAAACAAACCGTACGTCAGCATCATCTAGGCCTCCTAAGGTAGGGCTGTTCTGTAAATCAGACACCACTGCCAGAATATCCTCTTCTATATTCTGTCTTCCTATGAAGGGATGGCAGTGAAATACTCCCAATTTTGCTAAGTATCCCAAACCTCCTTACCAACTTTCTACTCTTTTAACTGCAACAATTTATCAACTGGCCCCTGAAGTTCATTGCCCTATCTTTAGACTAGTTCTAAATTGAAAAGTTATTGAGATTCAAGAAAGCTTAAATGGTTCAAAGGGCTTCTATCAGTATGAGATCTTCAAGAACTACTGCTCAGTTGAAAAAGACGGGTTTTTTTAAAGTAAAAAACAAACAAACACTATATTGACAAAGCTATAGAACATAATATTTGTCTTACATTTTGATTACTGGTTTGTAGTCTCTGAAAGAAACAAACACTAATTAGATATTTCACCCGAGACCAATCAGATCCTGGTTGGCAGGAGTAACTGACTCTCCTTTTATTGAGTCCCAAAATACCTCTTTACAAATTTGATGCTGCACAGGTTGTTTCAATTGGAGAAGGAGAAGCTTTTCAGGAATTTTCTTCCTAATATAAAAGGCACACATCAGTTTCCTGGCTGGGACTTTGGAATGTAAAGGCATAGACTGCCCACTAAACCATGATTTTATGATACTTCTGCTGCTAAATATGCCTCCATTTAAACCCTGATGTTGTTATACACGCAGCTGTAATGCAAGAAATTAGCTGTGAACTACTCTTTGAAACACATATTCAATCTCTCTCTTTCTCTCCTCTTTCCCCTCCCTTTCCTTCTTTCTCTTAGTCGCTGTCTGTATCTCTATCATCTGTCTATCTATCTATCTGTCTGTCTGTCTGTCTGTCTGTCTGTCTGTCTGTCTGTCTGTCTGTCCGTCCGTCTGTCTGTCTGTCTGTCTGTCTGTCTCCTCTATCTCCTCTATCTCCTCTATCTATCATCTATCCATCATTCCAGCAAGACTATCCTATGTTTCGGGAAATTTGTTTCTCATTTTAAAAAATGTGCCTGACATGCTTTCCTCTCCTTGTTTCATTTCACTTAATCAATCTTGGGGGGGAAACCTATGAATTCTGACTTACTACTATGTCAAGAATAACATCATACAGAGATTACTAAAATATTGCTGTGGTGCACCAAAGGTTCTCCTTTCTGTCTCTGTCTCTGTCTCTGTCTCTGTCTCTGTCTCTGTCTCTATCTATCTATCTATCTATCTATCTATCTATCTATCTATCTATCTATCTACCGTGTTTCTCCAACAATACGGCCTCCACCAATAGGAAGACCCAGCATGTTTTCTAGGCATAAAATCAAATTAAGCCCCTCCCCCAAATTTAGGCCTAGTTTAAAACATGCAAAATAGGGGGAAGGGTGGGGGACTTGCCATTTGGAGTGCCGTTGGAGCTGCCACCGCCGTTTGGAGTGTCGTTGGAGCTGCTGCCGCCGTTTGGAGCTGCCTCTGCCATTTGGAGCTGCCGCCGCTGTTTGGAGTGCCGCCGTCACGTTTGGAGCTGCCGCTTCTGTGTTTGGAGCTGCCGCCGTGTTTGAAGTGGCGGTGGTGCTCCAAACAGCGGCAGTGCTCCAAATGTGGAAGCGGCAGCTTCAAACGGCGGCGGCGGCTCCAAACGGCAGAGGCAGCTCCAAACGACGGCAGCAGCTCCAACGGCACTCCAAACGGCAGCGGAATGGGCAGAAGGGAAAGCAACAGTGGCAGGTGCCAAAGGTCTTGGGTCTGCAGCAAAGGTGTTTGGTGGGAGTAGGGAGCTCTCTGCGCTTCACCATGATCGCCCGTTAGGAGCGGCTGGTGGCGAGGCTGCCCGCGGGGCGCTCTAGATGAGGATGAAAGGGGGGAAATTAAGTTACCCCCGAAAAGACGGCCTAGCCGTTTTTTCGGGGCTCAAAAAAAAATAAGGCCCAGCCTTATTATGTGAGAAACACGGTATCTATCTATCTATCTATCTATCTATCTATCTATCTATCTATCTATCTATCTATCTATCTATCATCAAAAGATGTTTTGCTACTGTCTGGAAAATAGCAGTATCTTCTACTTTCCTCCATTCTGCTTCAAATATATTGAAAACGATGGCTGTACCTTTTCCAAGTATTCAAACAGGAATGGCACTGTGTTGAAAAGTTCTGCCTCCCACCCCCCCAACTATTTCATTTGATTTGATGTAAAATATGCTTTTGGGTATATGTATGTCCCCAGAGGGCAAAAATGCTTTGATGAAATTCTCAAGACTGGTCTGTAGCTTTCTTGCTGCTGTCTTCGCTCTGAATTTGTCAAAAGGTGCATGTAACTGTGTGGAGATCTCTTGAAATAAAAGAGTTTTTATTACACTCTCCTTGTGGGGTGCTTTTTTTTAATTCCCCAAATTTCTGATATCAGTAAGCTTGGGCAACTAAATGAGGTCAAGATATGTAAAAAAAGGAAAAAGATGCAGTGTGCTGTGTCATTTTGCAGCCATGCAGTAAGTCCAAATTTATCACAAAACAGTGCAAATATTTATTTGTCTGTTTGTGGCTTTAATTGAATTATATGGCTGACAATCAGACACATGCAACTCTGGCTGGCTCACAAAATGTAAATGTTTCCTACAAAACAAAGGGAAAATGAGAACAATAACCCCCAAAAAGCAAATAAATGAAGCCTATCATGACCAAGGAAAACTAAAGCAATGCCTGGGTTCAACCTTTCTCCTGATCCTGGCAGAAGGCTCTCCAAAAGGCCAACAAGATTGGGAAGGTTGGAGATGAAGATGATGGATCATAGCCTTGTAAAGCATTGGAAGAACTAGATTACAAGGATGTATTCATCACTGCTGAACTGCACATCACTCCCTGGGAGTTTTAACTAGCCAGGAGAGGCCAATTTTCAGAAAAAACATTTATAAACCTTTAGGGAAATCATAAGGCAGATTTTGATATATTATTACCTTGGATTTTCATATAAAGAACAAACCTTTGAAAATACTTGTATGGAATTCTTGGTACTCCCTCTGAGCTTCATAGTTTTCTTACAGAAGTTTCATTACCCAACTAGGTAACATCATCAATGCTCAGTAGGAGCAAGGTTTGCTCTTTGTGGCTTGCCCTGTCAGCATTTTGGGACTATTGCTTTCTTCTTGGTAATTCCTTGATTAGGATATTGTTTAGTGCTTGATTGTTGTTCTGGTATTAATCGTGGTGTTAATCCTTGCTTATCTGGTTGTTGATTTCTGGCAAGAATATGTTTTGGTCTTCTTGTTTCTTCTTTTGGCTTTTTTCTTTTTTTCTGCAGATGAAACTATGGTTAAGTTGGTCCATAAGTTGAACAATTGAGGAGTTTCCATTATGTCTTCTGACTGTGGTTGGTGTTTATTAATACACTCGGTTAGTCTCCTGCCTGCCTGTCCTACTTTTGTACTGTTATACTGTTATAACAGCTGTAGTGGCACAGTGGTTAGAATGTACTATTGCAAGCTACTTCTGCTGACTGCAATTTGGTAGTTCGAATTTCACCAGGCTCAAGGTTGATTCATCCTTCCATCCTTCCGAGGTGAGTAAAATGAGGACCCAGATTGTTGGAGGCAATACGCTGACTCTGTAAACTGCTTAGACAAGGCTGTAAAGCACTATGAAGTGATATATAAGTCTAGGTGTTATTGCTATTGCTATACTCCTTACACTGTATCAGTGGTTGGATTCAAAAAATGTTACTACTGGTTCTGTGGGTGTGGCTTCGTGGGAGTGGCAGGGGAAGGATACTGCAAAATCCCCATTCCCTCCCTACCCCACTAACCTTCTTTCCAGCTCTGTTCTTCTGTGCAGGGCAACCAAAGAAGACCCAGCCAATCAGCTGGGACTTGGGAGGCAGAGAATAGATGGGGACAGGGCCAGTCAGAGTTGGTATTTACTGATTCTCTGAACTACTCAAAATTTCTGTTACCGGTTCTCCAGAACTGGACAGAACCTGCTAAATACCATCTCTGCACTGTATGTTATCACTCCTATTTTTTTTCTTCTGGGGCTACTAGAAGAAAAAAATTGGCTTACTTAAAATGTTTTGGAGGGCTTCAGTTGGTTTGTGTGCTACAGTGATGTCATGTGGCTGTAATAATCTGAAATGTTTTTGATGTATGGAATTGTTATCATTTTTTATAATCTGCGTTGGCTGTGCTGTAGTGGGTTAAGTGGTCAGGCACTTTTGGATAAAATTGTGTGGTTATCCACTTGGCTGGAAGATGTTGTATCGGCAGAAAATATTGCATAGAAAATGTTCTTTCTGAATGCCTACAAAAGTCTAGATTCATTTCAGAGCAATTAGTAGAACCATAGAATACAGATTTTGCTGCATCTGTCTACTTTTGGAAATGACATGATTTTGTGTAACCATTCTAGGCCAATCTGTGAAAGAAACATCTGTCATCTTGCTTTTTGCTTTCAGAGTTTTGACTTAGGAAACTGGATTTGCTTTTCTTTCACCCCAACAAATACAGCGGTCTAATGTAACAGACGTGAAAGAGAAGAATGGATGAGGGTTAGGGAGAATTATCTCCAAATCTACAGAAAATACATATTTATCTGCTATTAGAGGTAAAAATGGAATGTCGACATTTGTCATGAAAATTAAAATGAAACAGAAAGGCCAACAAGCCATATAAATTGGAATGTCTTAAAAAGCAAGATTAAATTATTCTCTGTGTATAAAACCCAAGTCCCAAGTTTGGGAATTGCATTAAGGTCAGTTTTATGGACACTTCATTTAGCTTTCGTCTGTCAGTCAGAATACACAGAGAATAATTAAAATGACATCTCTTACTCCCAATGGCAGAAAGGATAAGCAAGGTTCTGCTTCTGCAAGAGGCACTATAAGATTATACAGTAGTTTATACTTAATTATTTAAATGCCAGGCATACTACAAAATGGCAAGGCAAATAAAAATAGATCGATAGAACCTCCCACCTACACACACAAAAAAAAAAGGTTAAACATTTGAAAAGGCAAACTAATGCTATTTTAATGTCAGGAACTGAGCAGGAAGACATATTGGTCTCCAAATAATGTTCTCAGATGAAAACTTCAGTCGAACACTTTATGTGTTATTCCAGGGGCTGTCATATTCAAAGCCGGGGGGCTCCATCTGACCCACAGGGTGCTTAGAACTGGCTCATGGGGCTGCCTTGAAAACAGTGAAGGACCTGCCCTCGGTGCCTCTGCCAATGAAAATGGAGCTTGAGTGGCTCTCCTGGGTTCTGTTTTTGATGTGACACCATCGCAGCCAAAAATGGAGCTCAGGAACCCATTTTCACTGGCAGAGTGCTGGGGCCACCACTGGCATCCCCTGACATGAGTGACATCATGCTGGCCACACCCACCCTGGTCATGCCCCCCCCAGCTCCCCAGGTCAAACACAACCCTGATGCGGCCCTCAATGAAATCAAGTTTGACACCCCTGTGCTATGCCAATACTTCTCTCATGTCAAGTATCTTTGAAACCCTATTGTAGGTGGTGGGCTGCTGACTGGTCACACCAGTTCAGGAGAACTGGTAGTTGTGATCACTGGCTGGGCCTGCTCACCCACCCCTGCACTATCCTTTCCATATATAACTAACTTTATGTCTCGTTCCCCGCGGCCACATTGCTCAGCTGAGTTCTGCACCGCTCTAATGTACTCACCGGAGCTGCCTGAGTAGATTACCTGCATGTTTGAAGCTCTGTTTCAACCCCAAAGAGGCACATGCATGCTCACAACCAGTAAACCAGTTGTTAACATAAGCGCAGCTCACCTCTGACTATTGTACCTATATCTTTAAGGCTAGTGATGACAGAAAGCTGTGCTTTCTGAAGTATGACAGATCCACTTAGAAAAATGGGGAGGCTGTGAAGTAATAGGAAAAACTGAAGTGGATGCTTTTTTTTTTTATTTTTTTTACCTTTTTAGCCTTTGGAAGAGGTAACTGGGCTATTTTTCCAACAGCGTAGGCTTTCCAATTTGTTTTAATGTACCCATTCTGTATAGTTACTCAATGAAAATTGGCTGGAATGTATGTATAATATTTTCTGTTGTTTGTAACCAAATTTCTGGAATGCAGTCTCAGGGATGACTGAAACATGACTTAGGGTGGCATATAGCTCAATGAATAAAATAACTGAGTGGAATGAATATTTTGCAGTTCCATGAGATAGCACCTAAATGGCTTTAGAGAAACAAACTGGCATTAGACAAATTATGCACTTAGATTTATAAAAAAATAAAATTTGGATATATACAGAAGAGACTCTCCTAAGCAACAACAGAATTTTTAGTGTTCAATAACAAAAAATGCATACATGCAGAGCTGCTAATTTATAGTTGCTAGGGAACACTCTGCAAACAACCACAACAATAATAGCTTGTATTCTTTTTCGTGTGCCAGAATATCTCAATACAATGCATAGTGAAAGCAGAAATTAAACAGATAATCAGACAATCCATTTAACCAGTATGAAACAACCTTCAATGGGACACATTTTAAATAGTCACAGATTTGAATGCAATAATAGAGATGCAAGAATGGGAAATTCAATGGAAAAAGAACATTATATTTACTCCAAATATTGTTCCTGGGGTGAAAAATGGTATAAGATATTGTACCACTATTGTTCCAGTCCCAATCACCAAAATAAACAATGCTGGAAATGCAATGAATAAATGGAAGTATTGTAAAGCTTAAAAGTTTGGAAAAAGTAATTAATAAAATGAAACAAAGTTTTACAAGTTCAATTTCTATTGCAACCTACAATATTTTTATTACATTTTGATCAACTACTGTATGCATTTTCTTCTGAGTAGATTGAACAAGCTTTGTATATGTTAACTGCTGCTTTGTTTTGATACGTTTTCCATTGAAATGAATTTTTCCCTCAGAAAATGGTTAATCAAAATCCAAAATAGGTTTGTAGGAATAAGTTGATAGGAAGGAAGGCAGGGAGGGAGGGAGGTGGGAAGGCTTGAGCAGAAGGCATTGCTTCAATATTCACACCAGGAAATCATAAAGCAAGAAAATCATGAACCTAAGCAAGATATCTCAGATGACATTTTGTGGCTCTCATTACACATAACAAGACCCCTCCTGATAATTTCATGAGTATGGTAGTGAAGGGAACTTGACAGTTCATTGAGACCTTAACTTGCATTTTTTTTTTTTTTTTTGTAAAATCCCACTTAATTTGAAGGATAGAGCTGCAGACTGCTATTTAAGGACAGGACTTATTTAAGACTTTTTATTTAAGCACTTACTTTAATTGAATCTATTTGGTGTCTTCATTTGCACTGCTCTTCACTTGCCATGCATTGGAAAAGAATTGTTAGATGATTTCCCATCTAGAGTTTGGAAAGTAATTGTTAGCACTCACTTTGTGAGATTATATATATTTTTCAATAAATCCCAAATTTACTGCTTAATTGGCAAGTGACATAGCTGTGGAAATTCTGCTTATAGAGTATTGTTTCTTAAATTTTCGTGGACAGAGTTTCAGTGAATTTAAAAGAAGGCCAGGAGAGGTGAGCTCTGTTGCTTATACTTAAATTGTATTGAAAACAAACAACCAAACAAAAAAAATGTTTGGTTTAGTCATGGTCATTATCAAATGTTGTATCTTTTGATCAGAAAAAGTAGAATTTCAGGGCCTTTCCCACTGCTGTTGTTCTTTATATTGTTGGAAGAAATATCCTTCTGGGTTCAGTTCCAAGTGAGGAAAAAGACACTGGAAACATGGAGGCTGCTTGGAAAGATGGTTTAATGGTGGACAGGATCACACGCCTTGGAGCTCTTGGGTGAAGAAAAAGGGAAGAGATGCTGAGTCCCTGGGTTTTATACCCTCTCTGGCTTTGAACTTCCTGGGGCACAGGAAGAGTATCCTGATTGGTTGCTGGCAGTGGTCATAGCTATGTTTATAGGCTGTCTGTGTGCTAAGTTTGGTTGAAACTTGCTGGGTGGTACAATGAAGGGCAATTTAATGGCTCTGCCTGAAGGAGGTAGATCTTTGTTATGTAGAATAGACTGTCCCATGCCTTAATGTCCCATTAACAAAGGTGGGGTGGGGCTGAGTTTCTGCCTCTCTGAGTTTCTACTTCTCTTTTAAGGGAAATAGTCTACCTTCTTCAATATATCCTAAAATATTTCATTTTTCTAGGAGAGGGGTGGGTTTTAACTTCCAACAATATCTACAGCATGTTTGTATCAGCAAAAAAATAAAATAAAATATATCTCCTAAAATTTGCTTCTATTGTCTCTGTTGCCAGATACTATAATCTCTAGGCTAAGGAGTGTTAAAAGCCTGACAGATTTGGCCTACTGTCAGAACAAGAGGAGAAACGTGTCACTGGTAAGAATATTATTATTAAGGTATCTTTGTGTCCTGATTAGTTGCAAATGGGACTGGCCCTCAGCTATGCAGGAGTGAAGCAGTACCAATAATTAAATGATTGACATCCCTGTGAACTATTGAAAATCCAAATTTGTTCTCCAAATAGATAGCTGTATTCTGAATTAAGCACTACAATATGCTTCACAAGGAGATCGTTAATTTAATTTATTGCCTGGTAGGGAACAGTAAAAGGTACTGTTCATCTCGAGTGGGAAAGTGTTGGTGAAAATTATGTTCTACAATGATTTAATGCCATCTAGAAACAGAGTGAGCTCTTCACTGAAGCTGCTGTTAAGAAAGAATCTCCAAGCGGCGAAAATAACCAGCACCACATACCAGATGAAAACAAAACTTAAAAGTTCACTGGCAACAGCAGTTCTGTACCATCAAATGTTATTGTCAATTTTCTATGGAATGAATGGATAATTTGATGAAAAGCCATCTTCCTCTCCTCAAGGTAGTACTTACTCTCAGGGCCATCACTGATTAAACAAATCATACTTCGCACAGCCTAGGATTTTTAATTGATTGATTACATCTGCATGAATTTACATATGACTAAATGAAGATGGGGAAAAAATAATTTCGGTGAAATGCAGTCAACTGCAGATGACTCTTTTTTTTAAGGAAAGAGAAAGGGGAAAGAAATAGCTTCTGCAAGACGAAACTTGCCAGCTTTAGTTTTAGAAAACGTCCATAATGAATCTTCCAAAACAAAGCAAACCCAAACTTAGTTGTTAATCATAGCACATTTTAACTTGATCAATTATGTCTTACATTAATGCTGCTGAACCTACGGCTTAGTCTTCAACATGAAGATATGGTATTTAGCACAATACAAGAATAATGGAGTTGGAAGAAACCTTGGAGGTCTTCTAGTCCAACCCGCTACTCAAGCAAGAGACCTTATACTACTGCAGACTAGTGGCTGTCCAGTCTCTTCTTAAAAGCCTCCAGTGATGTAGCACCCACAATTTCCAAAGGCAAGCTGTTCTACTGGTTAATTGTTCTCAGATTAGGAAATTTCTCCTTAGTTCTAGGTTGCTTCTCTCCTTGATTAGTTTCCATCCATTGTTTTTTGTCCTACCTTCTGGTGCTTTGGAAAATAATTTGCCCCCTTCTTCTTCATGGCAGCCCATCAAATATTGGAACATTGCTATCATGTTCTTCTTTTTACTAGACTAGACATACCCAATTCCTGCAACTGTTCTTCATATATTTTAATAAGTTTCTTAAATTTATTTCTTTTTATTCAGTTTCTATATCACTCTTCTATTCAGCCAAACACATAACCTGTTTGATAACAGCTTCCCTAATGCCCTATGCATAATGGAAGCCATTATGAATCCATTAGGAAAATATTTGAATGGCTGTCAAGTTTAGTATTTCTACATGTATATGTATATGTGTATTGTGTAAATATAATAGGTGTTGTTTAAAGATGTTTAAACCATGCACTTATTCTAGGAATTGAGATAAAGAACACATAAAGAGGCTTTGAGATAAAGAACACATAGAGGCAATTAGAGTAGGACTTTTGAAAGAAAAAGGAAAGATAAGAAACTGAGCAATGGAAGTAAGTAAATTGCAAGTGCATTAATATTTTTTCTCTCTCTTTTCAATATCCCCCATTTGCTTAACTTTCACACAGAAAATGCTCAGAATATAGCTGTTTTAATAAAGCCAAAAATGTTATTGTCCTAAAAGAACTCATGGTAGTATATAGCATTTTGTTTTATTTATTTATTTATTTATTTATTTGATTTGCCAATTGTTTACAAGATAATAAGTATAAATGTATACATAGTTGTGAATACATGAAATGGGTACATATAAGAAAAATAAAAGAATATGGAGAACTCTTCTTGTGAAATATTTCTGGACTTTCTCAATTGTGCTAATATCAGATACGTAGTGTGGGTTCCAGACTGTTGGCAACCATGTAAATAAAGTCTGGTTTACAATCTGTTTGAAGAACCAATAAAAACAAATTGGCATTTGGGGTAAAGAAAGGTTGTATTCAATAACTCAGAATTCAAATTACAATTGGCTTCATTTAAGTCATCAGAAAATATATAACTAAGCAGTGTAAAATGGATTCTCCTAAAGGGCACCAAGATTTTCTCAATACACACTTTATTTAAATGCTTAAGAATTAATCATCCTATGTTGACTAGAAGGTAAACTGATAGAATTTGCCATTGTTTAATATTATGACAATAATTTAAAATCATATGAAAATAAGATATACTCATCAAATTAATATTTACTTATTTACTTACTTAGTTAAAACATTGATATAGCTGCCTGTCTTCTAAGTAATTTGTGGAAGCTCCCAATCAATGACTAATATAGTTGGGTATAATCTGATATGGAGTTTGCATAACACCATCATCCCTCCACATGCAAACTTTAAATTTTGGAAGAGTTTTATAACTTCAGCAGATGCTGTCTCAAGCAATTAAATATCAAACACAGTGCTGTCTGCAGTAAATATTTAGCTTCTGCAATATTCTGTTTGCATACTTCTGCAACTAACGAGAGACTATACTACTATAAACACTTTGATCTCCACATTTTTTTGAGGGGGTGAATGAGGAGCACATTAACAACTAAGGCTGAAAATCGAAATGTTTGGTTTTGAAGCAGTTCTCTCATTTGCATCAGGAAAGAAACAAAGAATGTTGCCTGGCACAATTGGTCATGTATCAAGTTTGATCATGGCTTTGATGCTTTGTTCTTGCATCTTTGCTAGTTTACATTGATTGTGACAGTGATGATGAAGATGACCATTGCAATTAAATATTTGCTGTCTTTTATTGTCAATATGACTTTTATTTCCTGGTCTTTGTTTTACTTATTATTTTGAATTATACGCTGTCTTGGGAATTTTTATATTTAAAAAATGTGCTTAAGAGAGATAGAATGTTTGTGCAATGTTTAATCTGAGGCTGTGATTTGAAATTCAGAATCAGAATAGAGCTTGGAGGTCTAGTCCAACCCCCATATCTGGTATATGTCCATATTCCCATATGGGGATAGTCCAACCACCTCCTTGAACAGAAGACCATGTACCATTTCAGACAGATGGCTGTCCAGTCTCTTTTTGAAAGCCTCCAGTGATGGAGTACCTAGTTTCTGAAGGCAAGCTCTTCCATTGGTTAATTGTTCTCGCTGTTAGGAAATTTCTTCTTAGTTCTAGGTTGCTTCTCTCCTTGGTTAGTTTCCATACATTGTTTCTTTTCATGCCTTTTGGTGCTTTGGAAAATAGTTTGACCCCACATCATATTTGCAGATTTATCTTAGTAAATGAAAGGCTATCTGATGAAGATATCTGTTTTTAACCTCACAGTAGCATTTAGAATGTACAGTGTCCAAACAGAAAGACGGACAGTATATAAATTTAATAAATGTAAAAAATGAATAAATAATATATAAATAGAATATGCCAAATATTTTGCCAGGCCCCAGAAATTTGCTGGTTTCATCAAAGCACTTTTCAGCCATCCTCAAGTATTTACATGCATTATTTTATTTCTAATATTCTGATAGCAGCAAAAGATCCAGAATTAGGAATGAGAATTGAAGAAGCCGTGCATTTTAAGTAAAAAAGCAAATCATCATCTAGCTCTGAACGTTTTATTGAATTCAGAGCTGTGTCAATTCATATTACTGGATGATGATGAAATTAATGTTTCACCAGGAGCCAAACTCAACTCCAGGGGATCTTTACCATGTAAGAAAAGGAAAAGACAGCAAGGATAAGCTGCCAGGAGCAAACTCAGAGGTTCTAATATATATTTGAAAAGGAGGATTTGTAAAACCTTTTTATTGCTTCTCAATAAGGAATGTCATTAGCTGGCTGGAATCACTGATAGGTGTTGCGTGATAAAATGCTGTTACAGGGACTTTGCACTGGTATTGTGCCAGTATGTGTATTTATTTGGTAGATCAAACCTTCCTCTTCTTTCTGAGTACAAAGACATTATAGAATATGCTTCTGTAAGATATTTTCAGCAATACTGCCATCCTATTGCCAATGTTCTGAGTTATCAAAACACTGTATGTGATATACCCCTGGAATTGGAGTAATAATATCATTAGATCACTAAGGGGGATTCAAGGGAGTATTTCAGGGCACTCTTTAGCAAAATTAAGTTTTCTAAAATAATTAAAAATGAACGGAGCTTTTTGGGGGTCGCAGGAGATTCAGAATGTTTGGTATACTTCACCAAGTGGGAATTAAACTAGAGAACTTCATTCTGAAGATTTGGATTTTGCACTAATTTGGAATGGACATCTGAATGTGTATTTACAGTAGGTGGTAAAGGTGGACTCTATAGTTGGGCTCAGACCAACTTAAGCAGGATTGCCCATCACAGAATACCAGGGCTGTAGGTATGACTGGAAAACCAGGAAATAGATTATAGATAGATAGATGGTAGAAGATAGATACAGTAGATAGATAGATAGATAGATAGATAGATAGATAGATAGATAGATAGATAGATAGATAGATAGATAGATAGATAGATAGATATATTGCAGAATAAAGTAATAACAAATTGCAAAAATACCTCTATGATTGTGTCCGGCTAATTAACTTAAATTCATGCTGAGCGCAATAGAATCTTTTCATATGCACACACACAAAATCATAGGCAATGCAAACTATAGATACAAGAAAAATGTTTATTTGATTTATTCTACCATTCATTCAGGACCTCAAGGATTAGGGGAATGTTTAAATCTTGAGAAAAAAGAGAGAGGGAGAGAATTCTCATTTTTTTGTTCTACCAGTAAAATGTCAAGCATAGGTATAATGGGTCCCCCAATCTATCCCTTTTCAACTGATCTAGACATGTAAAGAAGACACGATGATTGTAATGTGAATAGTTCTAGAGGAAAATGCTATATGTTTATATAGTGTGTATGTATGTACATACGTACGTACGTATGTATGTATCTGCTATAATTTCTGGTGTTTAGACTGTGCCTCATGAGTCAAACCTGTCTGATGCAGAGTTAATAGCAAAAGGGGGAAAATGTTATTCAAGGATGTCACAAATATATAAAACTAGTATTTCCTCCAAGAAATCCATAGAAGGTAATAACTAGCAGAATAAAGGACAAACAATAGCTGTAGGTACCAGAGATTACACTAATGGTGTCATCCCTTCTCAGCCATCAGGAGTATCCATCTGCCCTGCATTCCAGTTAGAAAGCTTAAATCTCATAACTCATAATTCCACAATAAATTTAAAGACATATTATAAGTAATTTAAATGCATACTAACATTCTGTGTCAGTTGAAGCAGTTTTTGCATTTGTCGCTCCGAGAACAAATATTACAAAACACACACACACACACACACACACACACATACACATCCAAAATATTTTTCTCTGATTGAGGCAATCAGATTCTCAGTTGTCTTAAACCAACATCATTCTTCACCAAGCAATGGAACTGGTTGATTGATGCCATTTAGTGAGGTAGCTCAGATAATTGGCATGCAAGTTACAGTATTTTAAGTAATACATTATGGACAGAAAATACTCCTGCATACCCCCCCACTCTCTCTCTCTCTCTCTCACACACACACACACACACACAGAGAGAGAGAGAGAGAGAGAGAGAGAGAGAGAGAGAGAGAGAGGATATTTTAGCTATTCTACTTTGCAAAAAAAAATATAATTTTTACCCTTGGTTAAGCAGGAATGGATCTTGATGTGCTTAAGGGCAATATTTCTCATTTAAAAACATTTCTCTATACTATTGCTATCTTGTTTATCCTGTTGCATTATATAAGTTAAAACATGTCATTTGAAAGACTGCAATTTATAGTTCTTGAGTGGTAATTTGTAAATATAATGTTTTTGAGCCTGCTTTGGGGCAGAAGTCGTGTACGATGAAATTTCAAACAGAATGCAGTTTGAAATTATCTGAAATACTATCTTTCAATCCAATAAACTCAGCTCCAGCTATTAATTCTGAAAGGCCAGGAGGCAAAGTAATATATTTATAGACAGTCAATTTATCTACTGAATCCTGATGTTTTCTTTCTAAGCCTCTTAAAGATAGCAAAGAATGTAGATCGATCTATCTATCTATCTATCTATCTATCTATCTATCTATCTATCTATCTATCTATCTATCTATCTATCTATCTATCTATCTATCTATCTATCTACCTACCTACCTACCTACCTACCTATCTATCTATCTATCTATCTATCTATCTATCTATCTATCTATCTATCTATCTATCTATCCATCTAGCTAGCTAGCTATCATCTGTCTGATGCACTAATACTCCATACAATCAGGATATCAGAGGAAATACATTTGTAAACACATTTGCTCATACACACATACATTTCCATGCAGACACAGTCACGTTCATTTGCACAAACACACACACACACACACCACATATAAATGTCATTCTAATGCCTGACCTTCTATCTGAGGAAAATATCTGACTTGCCAATGTTTCAAAAATTCTGAAGAACTTTAGGAAATGTAGATAAACAACCACCAATTCCCTGCAACATTTGTTTGTTTGATTTATATTCTGCCCTTTTATATTAGGGAAATGCAAATGATGTTAACAAAACAAGACGTAGAACATATATTATTAAACAGAGGGGAAAGTGGAAGAACAGGGGATCACTGTTTAGCATTCCCATACTGAAAATCATCTGTACATTTGATTAGCTATCTGGGGCACCAAATTATGCTTGGATGTTCTCAGAGAGCATATTATTCACATTTGTAGTAGGAAGTCTGTTGTTTTTCTCTACTTTCCTTTCTCATTGATCCCATATAGATAGCAATAGCAGTTAGATTTATATACTACTTCATAGTGCTTTACAAAACTCTCCAAGTGGTTTACAGAGTCAGCATATTGCCCCAAACAATCTGGGCCCTCATTTTAGCAACCTTGTAAGGATGGAAGGTTGATTCAATCTTGAACTGGTCAGATGTTGTGGTTAGCAGGCAGCAGGTGCAGACAGCTGAGGAGAGCGAGGACTCAGATGAGAGGCCAGGACCATTAGAGAGTGGACTGCTGCCTTCAGAGATTATGGGGGCTGGCAGCAGTGATGAGGAGGTTCCCAAGGAGCCTGTGCCAAGTGCGTGTGCGCTTGCGCACAGGATTGCTCGTAGGAAAAAGCAGTTACAACAGCACGGGCAACTCAGGAGTAAGGCTGCAAAGTAATTGCCCCTCCTTCAGGATGATAAAAGCCACCTGTGAAAGGAACGTACTTTGCAGAAGGCAAAGATGTTTTGAAACTCCAACCTCGCGGATGCACCAGTATCCTGAGTTTGTATTTGAAGATTCTTGTATTGCAAATTATTTCTTGTCTGTTATCTTTTGGCAAGTCTTGCACAGTTTGGCAAGGCTTGTGCTTACCACAGCTAATTATTTTGCAAAAGCATTACAAGGTTTCTGTTCCTTTTGGATTGTGTTTGATTTGTTGGGAAAGGGCGTGGGTCAGAACATCAGGATTGAACTCCCGGCAGTGGGTAGAGTCTGTTAAGCCTGAATTCCCCAACGAGTGTTAAGGAAACCAAAACTAAACAGAATGTGTAGCGTAGTCAGATAGGCAGACAGGTAAATGTGTGAGATAAGTTTGTATTTTAGTTAACACGCAGTAAAAAGCAGATACGCTTGTGCTATCAAAAATATAGTTTATTCCATTAGGAATTATAGCATAGTCAAAATAAACGGTCCATTAGTCATGTATCATTTCAGTCAGTCCAGTCGAGGATACTCAATTTGCAAAGTCCGTGTTGAATAGCCAATGTCAGTTCACTTACAATAAATCAGTCCATATTTTCTCTTCTCTCCGTTGAGAAATAAACACTCTTTTCTCTCCTCCGTTCCAGTAAGGAAAAACGCAGTCATCAATCCATCCAGTAATTAGGGATCATTAAGCCAGAGAGAGAGAGCTGCAATTGACTTGCTTCTTTTATGGTGCTTTTACAACCACACCCTTAATTACATTCTTGTAGTTAAAGTTACACACATTTTAACCAACAAACCATGATAACTTATTTATTATTTTTACCCAAACCAGTTAGGGTAAACAATGTTATCCCTAACAGAGTCAGCCTGCAATACTGCATTCTAACCATTGCTATCATGGCCCTGGTCATTATGCACTGATAATCAACATCTTTAAGGCAGTGGAGCTGTCATCATAGATACTGGAATTTCTGTGGAAAATTGGATAAAGAAGGGATTATTGTATGCATAGATCTGAATCATTGCTTACTCAGATCTTTTCAGACAGATAATTCTCTATGGCTCTATTTTCCCCATTTCAAGAAAGGTATCATTTGCCATTATCTATAATGGCCACATTTGCCATTCTAAACCCAACATTGTCCCTATGATGATGGCAGCTTGATAAATGCACTTTCAGCCCACTATTACTATTTTTCACTGGAATTTAAACATCTTTCAAGGAAGTCATTTTTGTAAACTAAGCTGTGTACATTCTTAAGTAATTCAAAAGCCAGGGGATGATTGATGAAACAATGTACTTCCTATAAACTCTTTGAATACTGCATAGAATGTGGGCAATAAACTTGTCCATCTCCTTTTGATTCTTGATTCAACAGAATTAAATTTCCTAAGGGCTGTTATCATTCTTGTCAAGGACACAAGCCTTTAGTACCTTGCTTTCTTGTGGCATATCCTATATTTCTGCTCAAAAATATAGCTAGTGTTTTTAATGTATTCATAGATGAGTAATCCCAATCATTGCTAGAGAGACCACATAGTAGCTTGATAGAATTTCATAAGGGTTTATTGAGATCTATAAGTTACGTATAGGCAACCACACACAGAATAACTGAAGTTTGAGAGCTATCGTGCTCTTCATTTCCTGAAAATATTAAAGTGTTTTAAATATTCTTGAGAAGGAAAAATGATACCTAATATAATTTACAGAATATAGACTATAGCAGTGATCCCCAACCTTTTTTTGCCGCGACCCGGTACCAGCATCAGCTGGGCGCAGCGACCAGCCTCCGGCATCAGCTGGGCGCCGCCATCTTTTTTGATGAAAAAGTGCTTCCGGTGAGCTTTCTACCGGAAAAAAGCTCACCGGAAGCCCTGGCGCCATCTTTTTGATGAAAAAGTGCTTCCGGTGAGCTTTCTACCGGAAAAGCTCACGGAAGCTTTTTCATATCAAGATGGCGGCCCAGCAACAGCGGCCCGGTAGGACTTGTTCAGCGGACGGTGCAGTCCCCGGACTGGTGGTTGGGGACCCTGGACTATAGAACGTATCTTATCAACCTGAGAAATATCTGAACAGAAATGTATTTGCTATGAAATAGTCGAAAATACTTGTAACTTGGGTTTTAGATTTTGGCAGTGGTTTGTTTCAATTTAGCTTCTGAAGATTTTATTACCAGTCTAGGTAACATCATCAGGAAGGTTTTCTTGTCCTGTTCTCCTTAGCTCACAATACATTTATAAGTTAAGGAGAATAGGTCTAGAAAATCCTGCTGATGATGTTATCGAGACTGGTAATGAAATGTTCAGAAGCTGAATTGAAACAAGCTTGCAGAGCAAACCACTGCCAAAATGTATTTGCTATATTCTAAAATTCCTATAGTTCGATTGTAGTTAAGATTTCATCCCATCCTCTTTTCCTGACCTGGTTTAATTTCATGACCTATTCATTAACTTTAAAAATAAATACAAAATGCACTACTTATCCTATTGTGACCTAAATGAAGGAAAAAAGCACTGGTGCGCTTAACTTTTGTTTTCAAAATATATTTACCAGAATTCATATTTTTAAAATCCATGTGATCTTTCTGTTCCAAAATACCCTAGATTTATTCCATTTCAACAGTTAAATTAATTGCATGTACATTCACATGCAGGTAATTAATGATGATATCACTGTGGGGAAGAAAAAGAGAGAGAAATAATTTTGAAATAAGTATTATTATTCGTATATTCATGCTATGCAACTTTAATTAATGTCCATTTCAAGTATATTCTTTATATTTCTTTATATTTAACTAGACTATCAATGAAATATAAATCAGCATAAAAATTGTTTCATATCTGACATCTCCCAATTTGAGGGTCTGGCCAATCAAAGTGCTTATGCGCCAACAGTGTCAAGGTGATATATTGTTGTCTTCATTCCTGCCATTTTAAAATGTTGAAAATAAGAAACTTACATTACTGCTTTGCTATGAGTTGCCTGAGTTCTTCAATTTCAGACATCCCCTCAACCCAGACTACATTTATTTATTTATTTGTTTGTTTGTTCGTTTGTTTGTTTACTAGCTCTATACCTGTGCTTCACTACGAAACTATGTGATTGGGCTTAGTTTTTGGGGAGTGTTGTGAATCAATAAAAGTGAATAACCTAAATGCAAATTAGGGGTTGAAAACCTGCACACTTGATTGGTCCTTATACAACAACTTGGGATTGGGCCAGAACCAGTCCCTGATTGGTTACTTTTGGGACTGTCCTTATTGGTCAGTAGTTGGAACCTGTTGCGCAGTTTCATTGGTTAATAAGGCAGCAGCTAACCCTATAAAAGGGTTACTGCTGCCCATAGCATTGCTCTGTTCCATTCTGATTCCTGTTATTATTAAAGAGTTGAAGTCACTGGTCAGATGTCTGGTCTCCTTATTCTCTAAACTTAACACTGGCGACGAGGATGGGATACGGAGACCGAAGAGCTGACTAACCTACAGAGCAACCTACAGAGCAACCTACAGAGCAACCTACAGAGCACGTGGTCAAACACGCACCATCAACGGCAACATGGCCAGCGGTGCCATACCACCCGCTCCATTCAATCCAGAGACCGAAGACTGGGAGGCCTACATGGATCGGTTCCAGATGTTTCTGGAAACTAACAATTTGAAAGATGCAACAACCGGCAAAAAAAGAGCTATCTTTCTAACGCATTGTGGGCCAACCGTGTTTAAAATGGCAAAGTCGCTTGCCAAGCCAGCAGAGGTAAAAGAAATGGACTTGGATGTCCTCGAGCCATTACTACGGGCTCACTACGTGCCCTCCGTACCGACCCTAGTAAGAAGACACGAATATTACCAGAGGGATCAACGGAAGGGCGAAAGCCTTGCCAATTACATCGCAGACCTCCGGAACCTAGGAGGCCTCTGCGGGTTCGCCGACCTGGAAGAAGCCCTCCGGGACCGTTTGGTTCTGGGCCTAGAAGACGGCACGATCCAGAGCAAAATTATGGCTAAGGGGACATCAGCCTCACCGATGCCCTTAAAGAAGCCTCAGCAGCAGAGGCGACAAAGAAGTCAGCAGCCCAAATGCGCCGCACCAACGCACCGCTACGTAAACTCGCCACTGATACCTCGCCTCGCTCAGAGAGACACCGGTATCAACTCACCACGAAGACCTAGAGTCCCCGTCCGACAGCGATGAGGAAGAGGTAAACCGACTTGAACGGAGAGAGAGCAGTCCTCACAACACTCATTTCGACCGTGTGCCGGCTGTGGAGCGAATCACCCACGATCCGGCTGCAAATTCCTTGACGCACTTTGCCGCCATTGCGGGAGACGCGGTCACATCGCAAAGGTTTGCAGAAGCAAACAGAACTCCAAACCCCGACAGGCGAATTCCAGTCTTCCGGATTCTTCGGCACACACCGAGAAAAAGTGAACCACTCCTACAGAAACAAGCCGTCCACCACTTCCACCAGGCGTGAGGAAACCAGGCGGGAAGAGACCCACCAAACAATCACCATAGGCCACGCTACATCCCTTGATGCCGGGAAAATCCGAGTAAAGGTCGCCATCGAAAACAAACCTTGCGTGATGGAGATAGACTCGGGATCTTCCCTCTCGATGGTGTCGTGGAAAACGCTCCAACAGCTCCTTCCAACGATTCGCCGCCAAGACCTTAACCCTCAAAGGGTTATACTCAAAGACTATCAGGGCAACCGAATCCCCGTCGTCGGGTCCCGCAGATTCCAGGTCTCATTCAAGGACCGCACCGTCGCACTACCACTGACTGTCGTGGATCCTGACAGGCCTAGTCTTCTAGGCCTCCAATGGTTCAGGCCACTCGGAATCACTGTAGCCGGAGTCCACAAGGCCGAAAGCGTCGATTGGGAGGAAGACCTCGTGCGAGAATTCAAAGACGTTTCGAACGGACTAGGCAAGTATAAGGGGACCCCAATCTCATTTAACTTGAACCCTGAAATAGCACCCATCCGCCTTAAGCCGTGTCGGGTGCCGTTCGCCTTAAAGCCTAAAATCGACGAACAACTCGATAAGCTGATAGCGCAGGGCATACTGGAACCCACCGACCACGCCCATTGGGAAACCCCCATAGTGACGCCAATCAAGCCTGATGGGTCCCTAAGAATTTGCGGAGACTACCAGGCCACATTAAACCACGCACTGCAGCAAAGTGCTTATCCAGTACCGGTAGTGCAACACTTACTCCATTCTCTGGGTGGCGGGAAAGTTTTCGCCAAACTAGATTTAGCCCAGGCATATCAACAATTGCCTGTAGACCCAACCACAGCCGAGGCACAAACGATCGTAACACATAGGGGCGCCTTTAAATGCAACCGGCTCCAATTCGGAGTAAGCGTCGCCCCTGGAATCTTCCAGAGTTTAATGGAAAGGTTGTTACAAGGGATAAAAGGCGTTGTCCCATATTTCGACGATGTACTCATCACCGCACCTAACAAAGACACCCTAGAAAAACGACTTAGAGAGGTTTTACGAAGATTCCAAAATGCAGGCCTCAGAGTAAAAAAGGATAAATGCCAGTTATGTACCGAAAGAGTAGAATTTTTGGGATACCTCCTGGACAGCCAAGGAATTCATCCCACCGAAGACAAATTACGGGCAATTAAAAAGGCACCCACTCCGAGGAACAAGGCAGACCTACAGGCGTTCCTTGGACTTATCAATTTCTATAATGTGTTTTTACCCCACAAAGCAACAGTAGCTGAACCATTGCATAGACTATTAGACAAAAAAGCAACGTGGGTTTGGGGACAAAGGGAACAACATGCTTTCCAACAGATAAAGAAATTGCTAACTTCTGATTCAGTACTTATGCAGTACAACGAGACTCTGCCGCTTACTATCACGTGTGATGCATCGCCTTTTGGGGTTGGGGCAATTCTGGCCCACGTGTTACCAAACGGAGCGGAAGCCCCCATCGCGTTTTTTTCGCGAACCTTAGCTAAAGCTGAACGCAATTATAGTCAGCTGGACAAAGAAGCTTTAGCTATTGTTGCTGCAGTTAAAAGATTTCACGAATATGTTTATGGCCGTGCCTTTACAATAATCACTGATCATAAACCGTTACTGGGGATCATTGCGGGTAATAAACCAACCCCGTATATATTGTCCCCCAGAATGACCCGTTGGTCTGAATTCCTGGCGGCCTACAACTACACTTTTGCAGCACCGCCCGGGGAAATCGATTCTCCACGCCGATGCATTGAGCAGAACACCGCTCCCAGACGCTGTTGTGGATCCAGCACCAACCCTCTCAACACTACAGATTGAATCTCTACAGGCACCACCCTTGACGGCTAGAGACATTGCTTTTGAAACGAAACGTGACCCAGTTCTGCAACACATACTATGCTGGGTTGAACGGGGGTGGCCGACGGACCAAATTGCACCTGAATGGGCGCCCTTCAAAGCCCGCCAAACCGAGCTGTTTTCCCAAAAAGGCTGTATCTTGTGGGGCGATCGAGTCGTAATCCCTGTCAAATTGCAACAGACTGTGCTGGCGGTATTGCATGAGGGACATCCGGGTACTGTGCGGATGAAATCACTCGCACGCAGCTACGCTTGGTGGCCGGGAATCGACAAAAGAATCGAGGCCTGGGTCGCTACATGCCAACGCTGCCAGGACGTCAGCAACGCCCCACCGAAAGCAAGCCCAACCGAATGGGAAACACCGAGGGGACCGTGGTCCCGTATTCATATTGACTTTGCGGGGCCTACCAAAGGTCACACTTTCCTGATTACTGTCGACGCCTATTCCAACTGGCTCGAGATTCATCGAATGGACACAACTACAACCGACTCAGTTATTAATAAATTAAACAGACTCTTTGCCACGCACGGGTTTCCGGACGTGTTGGTCTCGGACAACGGCCCGCAGTTCACTGCATTGCCCTTTGAACAATACCTGGCTGATCGGGGCATCCGCCATGCGCTGACCTCGCCCGCGCACCCTGCGGCGAATGGACGTGCAGAACGCATGGTACAATTTATGAAAAAGACCCTGCATAAAATGGAATTTGGCAACATCGACGAGAAAATCAATCAAATCCTCTTATTGCAGCACATCACGCCTCACAGCGTGACCAACAAAACACCCGCTGAACTTCTTATGGGGCGGAAAATACGATCGCACCTGGACCGACTCCACCCCGCTTTCGCACCAGAAAAACCTGTCGGCTCCAGCAGCAAATGCCGGGAATTTAAGGTAGGCGATTTAATCTTTGCCAAAAACTTTTCCGGCGACCCGTTATGGATACCCGCAACCGTTACCCACCTCACCAGGCCTAGATCTTACCGCTTGCTAACAGACGATGGGAGGGTGTGGAAACGCCACATAGACCAACTCCGATCGAGATTATCACCCAGCGGCCATGACTTTCCCAGTTCAACAACTCAAGGGGGAGCGAGTATCGAGGGAATTGACTTTGATACAACTAATAGCGGGTCAACGGGAGCCCTACAGCCCAGCGAAGCACCGGAACATGAAGCGGGGAGGGAGTTGATGTCGCCAGGGAACTTTAATACAGGGGAAAATGAACTGCAAAACCCCGAAGAAACACGCAGCAGCAGAGACATCCACAGTGAATGCAGCACGGAATCACCGTGCAGCGAAATAGAAATTAACAATGGTCATCCAAACGCTCCACCGGAACCGGACGTTGGACAAAACCCGGTGGAGCCTCGAAAATCTTCCAGGCAGACCAAACGGCCTGCCTATCTTGAGGATTTTATCACAGCTCCCCTCAAACGGAACCCAAGGGGGAGGGGTGTTGTGAATCAATAAAAGTGAATAACCTAAATGCAAATTAGGGGTTGAAAACCTGCACACTTGATTGGTCCTTATACAACAACTTGGGATTGGGCCAGAACCAGTCCCTGATTGGTTACTTTTGGGACTGTCCTTATTGGTCAGTAGTTGGAAACTGTTGCGCAGTTTCATTGGTTAATAAGGCAGCAGCTAACCCTATAAAAGGGTTACTGCTGCCCATAGCATTGCTCTGTTCCATTCTGATTCCTGTTATTATTAAAGAGTTGAAGTCACTGGTCAGATGTCTGGTCTCCTTATTCTCTAAACTTAACAGGGAGGAAAATAACTGGAAAAATTGTGCCTCTGCCTACCAGCATCCATCGATATTCATCTAGCTAGTGTCCTGTCAGTGTGTGAAAGAGTTGAGGGCTGTTTGGAAACTGAAAGATGGAAACTGAAATAGTATTTGCTGTGTGAGTAAGGAGACAGCAAGGAGCCTGGGCGTGGCTTAGCTCAGCTGTCCTGTACTAAACCTGGTTGCTGCTGTGAGAGTAAAACTGAAACTCCTCTGTTTGTGTTTTGCATTTGGAAGAGATTTATTTTTGGAATGGGGAGAGGAAATAGAACTCCTTAGCATCAGAGCGTGTTAATAATAATATAGGAAATACTAATGCTCTGATAGTCATTTTGAAAAATCCTTTCTTAGTGAGCACCTAGAAGCCAAGAGGAACAAACGTGCCAAATTTCAAGTTTGTAGGCTTCACAGTTCTGGAGATTTTGTGATGATGGATGAGTGGTATTTCACTTATATAGACAGAGATTTATTTAGGGTATGGCAAAAATGTTAAAAAGGACATCAGAATTACATTCTCAATGAGAAAATATGAAATGATTCAATGAGCAAATTCAAAGGTAGACTATTTATATAATCAAAACATGATTTGCATACAGAAAGTCTCTGAGGTTTTCCTGACATGTGCTCAGAAAGCATTGTTCCATAATATGTCACACTGTCTGCTTTTTTACCAGAAACTTGTTGGATGACAAACTTTATTACACGGAAACAATGAACATGTTATCGCTAAGATCTTTAAAACGTTATTGAAATTGAATTTGGAAAATGAACGTGTAAAACATTTTATAATTCAGTGGGCAAGGACTTTTGGATATAATGTGATGCTTTAACAATGGAAAAATATGTGGAGGAAGGGTTTAAAATTTAATTTACATTATAATCTAAAAGAAATTTTCTATCAGACGATGTATTATTGGTATTTAACACCAGACAAGTTATCCAAGGTGTGTAAAGGTATGTCATATGAATATAGGAAGTGTAAAAGTAAAGAAGGGACTTGCTATCATCTATGGTGGACATGTGATAAAGTAAACAAATTTTGGAGTATGACTCATATTTTAATACAGAAAATTTTGAAAATGGAGATAAAAATGAAAACAATACTTTTTCTCTTGGGTTTAGTGGAAGAAGAATTGGGGGGAAAATGGAACTTTGTTATTCTATTTGTTGATAGCAGCAAGACTACTTCGATTCCTGCCATGGATGAATGGTTGTGTGGAGTTGGCTGAAATGGCAAGATTGACTGTTTCGATTAAAGAAAAGAATATAAGTACTTTTGTTTCCACATGGAGACCTCTTCTGGACTTTGTGCTTGAACTGGAAAAGAATGAAACTTTGATTTTGAGTTTTACCGATTAGACTCATAGATCTTTATAGAAATGGTTTGTTTATATTATTATGAAAAAAACAAAAAAAAAATGTGATTTGATGTTAATGCCTTATTTTTGCTGCAACAGAGAGAATTGGAAGTTGATTGGTTTTTTTTTCCTTTTTTCCTACCCTTCCTCATTTCACTTCCCCCTGTTCCTCCTCACCGTTCTCCTATTTACTTTTGTATTTTGTATCTTATTTTATCTTAATAAAAATGTGAAATTAAAAAAAGGATTAGGATTTAACATGGCAGGTGCACTAGTCTCCTTTGTAAATGGGGAAAGCTTTCCTCTTTGGTATGTGGGTGTGGTGAAATACATGAGAGAAAAAGAGAAAATAATATGGAATATTGTTTCCTCTCCCCTGTCATGCTAGATAGAAGAATTAGGTTGAGAAGTTAATGCTTTGCTTTGCCCTTTGTTTTTGAAGCTTCCAGAGAGATGCTCTAAAAAATATAAACTAACACAAGCAACCTTGTTGTGCCAATTATACCTAAAAATAAATTATACCTACTAAAAATAAATCTAATCTGTGCTAAAAATAAATCTATTAGGTATTGCTTGAAGGACCTGGTTTAAGATACCTTTATTGATGAAATACACCAGAAAATGTATGATATATTGTTCAGGTATTTTCCCACGTCATTATAGTTGTGCTTTTAAAGTTGTAGCAACGTTTCGGTAGAATCTAATCTGCCATCATCAGGCTTCTGTATTGTGTTCGTCTGTGAGTCAAACTTTCACAGCCATTTCTGTTTTAAATTTGGTGCTAGCCATCTGCTGTGCCAGAATGGTTTTTTTCTTCATCCTGATTGGTTGGGAGACTTGGTCTGTGTTTATTGGTCTTGGAATTTGCTGTGTTCTGCTTGATTGGTGTTTCTAATATCTTCTGTCTGTTTTGTAGCAGTTTTTTGTCTTGATTGACTGGCAACATTGTGTTTCCTGTACAGGTGTGTTTGAGCTGGAGGTATCGGGGGGGGGGTGTCTGTTTGTGCCCTTGTGTTTGCTTGGCTTGTGGTGTGGAGATTTTTTTGTTTGTGAGTGCAGGCTTCCAGATAATTGACAGTCTGGTGGAGTCATCTCTTCTATTCATGCTTTCAGATCTTTTTTCAATCTCTATGGCTTCTCTGATAATTCTGTGGATAGGGTTTTCTATAGTGGCTGGGGTTTTGGTGCCATTGAAGTCGATGCTATGACCTGTGGCTTTCATGTGTTGGACTAGTGAGGAAGTGTGTTCCAGCTTTTTTACTGCATTTTTTTGTTCATCCAGGAGGGTACTTATTCTTCTATTGATCTGTCCGATGTATGTGGCATGATGCAGGGCATGATCGGGGACATCATATATGCCTTGGTTTTCCAGATCAATTTTATCTTTGGGGTTTCTTAGGATGGCTGCTATATTTCTTTCTGTTTTGAAGGCAGTCTTGATGTGACGCCTGTGTAGTATTTTACTGATTTTGTCTGTAGTACCTCTTATGTAGGGCAGGACAGCTGTTCCATAGGTCTGTCCATCTTCTAGCTCTCCATTATGTCTCAGTGTGTTTTTGTGGATCAGGCCTGTGATTTTGCTTTTGTGGAAGCCGTTGGCTGTCAGTACTTTAGTCAGGGTGCATAGTTCAGTCTTTATGTGTGTCTTGTCTGCCAGGCATTTGGTTCTGGCAATTAGTGTTTTGGCCACGGAGTTTATCTGTGCTGGGTGGTGGTCGGATTGGGCGTTGAGGTAGCGGTTGATGTGTGTTTTCTTATGGTATATGGTGTGTCCTAGTGTTCCATCTTTTTTTTTTTTTTTTTTGTAGATTAGTACATCTAGGAATGGTAGTTGTTTGTTTGTTTCCATTTCCACTATAGAAAACCCCCAGCTACAGAATTATCAGAGAAGCCATAGAGATTGAAAAAAGACCTGAAAGCATGAATAGAAGAGATGACTCCACCAGACCATCAATTATCTGGAAGCCTGCACTCACAAACAAAAAAATCTCCATACCACAAGCCAGGCAAACACCTGGGCACAAACAGACCCCCCCCGATACCTTCAGCTCAAACACACCCCAACCAGGCACCCAGATGAAACCTAGCTTCCTAATAAATGATAGCCATCCGTTTACTCGAAGCCAAGCCACACTAAAAGCCTGCAATACAGGAAACACAATGTTGCCAGTCAATCAAGACAAGAAAATGCTACAAAAGAGATAAAAGATATTAGAAACACCAATCAAGCAGAACACAGCAAACTCCAAGACCAATAAACACAGACCAAGATTCCCAACCAATCAGGATGAAGAAAAAACCATTCTAACACAGCAGTAGGCTAGCACCAAATTTAAAAAAGAAATGGCTGTGAAAGCCTGACTCACAGACGAACACAATACAGAAGCCTGATGATGGCAGATGAGATTCTGCTGAAATGTCGCTACAACTTTAAAAGCACAACTATAATGACTTGGGAAAATACCCGAACAAAGCTGAATACCACACATACATACATACATACATACATACATACATACATACATATATCAGTGATGGGATTCAAAAAAATTTACTATCAGTTCTGTGGGCGTGGCTTTATGGGCATGGCAGGGGAAGGATACTGTAAAATCTCCAATCAGAGGTGGTATTTGCCGATTCTCTGAACTACTCAAAATTTCCACTACCTGTTCTCCAGAACTGGTCAGAACCTGCTGAATACCACCTCTGATATATATTCTTGCTTGATATATAGAGAGGAGGATTCAAAGGATGGAGAAAGGAATAAAACCTCATTAGAGAAAATGACATCAGAGTATCTTCACATTATATCTGCATACAAAGCAAACTAAATAAGTAAAACATGGTACAGCATACTATATATGGACAGATGCAAAAGAAGACAAACTTGGAAGGCAGTTGCATAGTTTCCTCCAGTTTTTTTAAAATGTCTGAAAATGCCTCCCTTGGTCTCAGCAAGACCATTTTATTTCAATTCAGACTTTATTTGAAGTAACATTTGTTGCCAGTTTAAGCAATAAAGCAGCTGCTCCTGGCCATACCCATCTTTTCATGTATCATATGCTTTGGTAATAACATCAAGTGCCTAAATATTTTGGAGTTATGAGCAGCTAAAGTTGATAGTTCTGAAGGGAAACAATTCCAATTCACTAAACTTCTGGAAAACCTTTGAGCATTCAAACACAGTTCTTCTGTCTTTTACGTATTTTGCTGTGCAAATCAAATGGGTTAGCCCCAACATTTATATTTGTGTAAAAAAAAAAAAAAAGAGGCTGAGAGGGTAAGTGCAGGCTCCGTATATTTCTGGCAATCTCTGCAGTCTAAATGATTATTCAATGAATTAAAAGTCCCTCATAATGAAAGTCATATTATTTAAAGAGACACTAATTTGTTAATATGAATGGAGTTCTTGCAAAAGAATCAAATTATGGTTTGATAGGAAATGTGCAAAACCTAACCAGTCCTTAATTGAACATTTAAATTTATGTAAGAATAATGATTCTGTTAAATTTATTTTGTCAGCAAAAGAGGAAGTATAAGGGAGAAGGAGGAGGAAAATATGTAATACTTCTTCCTCTTATTTTTTCCACAACAACAACATTATATAGTGAGTTGGGCTGTGTGAGAGAGTGACTGGCCCAAAATCACACTCCTGGTGTTCATGCCTAAGGTGGAATCAGAACTTACCAAAACTCTGCTGATTTTTAGCCTGGTGTCTTAACTACTAGATGAAACTTGCTTGAACTGCTCAAAATCTTAATTTTGAAATTGGAATTTTCGTGTTGAAATGTTTAGTACATTATCTGTAAAAACATAATTTATAATTGCATTAGATTCATAGGAATTATTTTCAAAGGTTGTTGATCCTTATCCCGAACAAGTGTGCTTGTACATATGTATGTTTGCTTTGACATATTCTAAGAAAAAGCCCATTTGGGTTGATCTTTTTTAAAAGATTTAGTATATTCTTGGACATGGCTTTCTTATTTTCAAATAAAAAGCAGTGATCACCAATTGTTTCCATTTCTGAGAAGAACAAAAGCACAAGTCTATATATGCTGATTTAAAACTTTGTTGAATGAGCTTACAACACAGTAAAACATGCTTTGGATTATTGTCCTAATTGCTTGTATATCCCATTCAATATATGAATCCACTGAGGAGGTGACACTTAATTAGCCAGGAGCTTTGCTCTTGATTTTACTGTATTTGTTTAGCAATTATGGGTTACCTTTAAGGGCAAATGTTTCCCAAGGTGGCTTACAAGAGATTATTGGTTTCATATATAGATCGGGATGATTTAATTTACCTTTCATACATGGAACATTGCATTGATTCATAGTGGAGCACTTGCATTCTTCAAATCCAGGCCACCAAGAAACTTCCACTCCCCAAACTATTCTGCAGTATCTATACCTGAGTAATTTCAGTTGATATACCATCCCTTATCTTGATTCTATATCCATCTTTCCTAATTTGGCTGACCAACTACATCAGTTGAACAATATTATAACAGAGACCACATTTTCTTTTTTAAAAAATAATTTTTATTGATTTTACAATTAAAACAAACCAACAACACATACATAAATGAAAGAGAGAAAAAGAAGAAAGGAAGAAGAAAATAGAAAGAAAAAAATAGAAAACAATTAAAAACATTCTCATCTTCAACAGTTTGTAAGACCTCTTAACTTTGGCATTAAAAAATAGAGACACTTCAATATACTACAACAGCTGGAACTGCTGGTACAAATGGATAGACCAAAGATAGACTTCACACTAAAAGACAAAAGAGGATAGGATAGATCCATAGTAGTGATACATAGATATATGTAAGGATTAGGTATGTGTATATGGCATAAAATAAGGATAAAAAACAGAGACCACATTTTCAAACAACGGTCCCATATTGAACTTTGGAAAAACTCCTGTTTGACACTCTGTGTCTCTAGGGATTGTTGACAATAATTTGTTTAATTGATGTTTAATCATTAATCATCCTCTTTTTATTTCCCCAGTCTTTGGAATTTATTTTAAAACTCATCTGAAGGATTGTTCCAACTTCCTGATTTTGCCAATTCCAGAATATCATGAGTCTGAACATAGCTACATATTTGTAAATACAGGAAATCTTCAATCGTTTGACTTTTGCTCTTTTTGGACAATATTAAGCCCAGAGGATGACAAGATAATGTGCGCTTAGTAACTAGTCAGTTAATTATTTTTTTTAATTATCAGGTGTCAACTGTCAAGTTGTGCCCAACTCTGGGGGCAGTGTTCATCTCCGTTTCCTAGCTGAGGGAGCCAGCATTGTCTGGAGATGCTTCTGTGATCATATGCCCAGCATGACCATATGCCAAGGTACATATAACACTGTTACCTTCCCACCAAAATGACACCTACTTGCATGCTTTTGAACCAGAAGTGGTATTCAGCATGTTCTGACCAGTTCTGGAGAACTGGCAGTGGAAATTTTGAGTAGTTCAGAGAACGGCAAATCCCACCTCTGACTGGCTCCGCCTCCATCTATTCTCTGTCTCCCAAGTCCCAACTGATTGGCTGGGTCTTCTTTGGTTGCCCTGCACAGGAGAACGGAGCTGGAAAGCAGGTTAGTGGGGTGGGGGGGGAAGTGGGATTTTGCAGTAACTTTTCCCCAGGAGTGGGGTGGAATGGAGATTTTACAGTATCCTTCCCCTGCCAGGCCAACCAAGCCATGCCCACAGAACTGGTAGTAAATGTTTTTGAATCCCACCACTGTTTTGATCTGCTAAGTTGGCAGGAAGAAGAGCTCAAGTATGAGTATAAGTACCCTGTTCACACATACTCAGAGAATGCTAGTCAGTAGCTGACCTCTATGCTTTATCTCTGCCTTATATAAGGCAACATTTACATCAGGGAGGGAGGGAGGAAGGAGAGAGGAAGGAAGGGAGATAGTGAGGCAGTGAGGAGGGGGAGGCAGGGGAAATGGAAAGGGAGGGAGGGAAAGGAAAGAAAGAAGGAATGAAAGGAGGGAGGGAGAGAGGAAGGAAGGAAGGAAAGAAGTTTTACTGCTCCCTTTTAGAAATTCCCATATCAGTCTGTTTGTAAGTTTGGCAGGAGAACACAGTCCCTCCCTTTAAAACAAGGCAGTACTACATTCCTTATATAGGAGTTTTAACTGTTCTCTTGGGTATTCTCTGACATATCCGAAAGAAATAAGAAAGTTCAGAATTTATTGTCAGTGCAATCTTCCAGCTACATTATCTAAATAATTTCAGGGGCTCATCTCACTCAATCCTCACCACCATCATCTTCCTTGTCATTTTGTGTTTGTCTGGAAGAGTTCTCAATTTACAATGCGCTTCCTCTATTGCTATGTTCCATTATCTGAGAAACTTTATCCTAATAATAGAAAGACATAGGAATGTCAATAGCCTAAAAATCAAATAAGGCATAAGCAGTAGTAGCTGAACCAGTCAGATGCTGTTTTTTAGGGGAAAGAGTTTATGTAGGATCTCTAATAAAAAATGTCACACCACCAAATACATCCTGAATGCAACATCAAGGATTTGTAAGAAACATCATTTAAATTCAACATTAAAATAGCCAATTAAATTATTTTCCATAAAACTTAATAGCATTTGAAACACTAACATATATTCAAACACTTTCGTTTCAAACAGAGAGAATACTGACTTGTTCTTATCATATTAGAGAAAGATAAGAAAAAGAGTTTGAGTGAAAGACAGAGATGATTTCAGACTAATTATTTATCCTTTAACGTTTGCTACAAACATACAAATGCACACTCATCAGAGAGAGAGAGAGAGAGAGAGACAGACAGACAGACAGACAGACAGACAGACAGACAGACAGACAGACAGAGAAAGAGAGAGAAGCAATATTGTTTTGAAAAAAACATTTGTAATCAGAAAATCTAAGACTTGATTGCATAGCATTACCACAATTTTGATAACAAATCACAGAGCATCTTTGCTTCTGGACGAGAAAGCTTAGTTGCAAATAAGTGATATAAATATTTAGTGGTTCAGAAACAATGCAAGATTAAATGGGTTTTATTTATTTAATTGATTAGAGTGCAAGCCCTCTGATCCTATTTGTAGAATAGCAACAAAACAGGTTTTGGTTCAGGTATAATTAGAAAATATTAACATGGCCGATAGAGGGTGGTGTTGAACTATTACTTAGTGTTGCTGGTGACACTGCTATGACAATAAATAATATACAGCTTACTTATTTTTCACAAACAAATTGAAACTTACCCATATTCAAAGAGACTCTGTGACAAGTTACATTTTGGGAAAGACAGCAGCGATATCACTCTTGCTTTACCCATTACTGACAGCAGTAATGAGTTAAAGGTTCTGGTTTCTCAAGAAGACAATCATCATGTGCCATCATTTCCCAAAGGCAATACTGACTTCAGTTGGAAGGAGAAGATGAGTTGTTGACTTGTCTTTAGAAATCAGATAAGACACATCGTGACCTCTGTTTATATCCATTATGAGAGGCATGAAAAAGAAGACATTGACATGGACAGACAGCAAAACAAGTAGTTTTTCTAGCATGAGGTCACTTTAAAAAAAACTTTAATATAATCGGATTCTGAACTGGGGGAACTGCATTAGTTAGTAGCGTCTTACTAATCTTGGATGGTTTAGCAGCCTAGAACTAAGAAGAAATTTCCTGACAGTTAGAACAATAAATCAGTGGAACAACTTACCTCCACAAGTTGTGAATGCTCCAACACTGGAAGTTTTTAAGAAGAGGTTGGACAACCATATGTCTGAAATGGTATAGGGTTTCCTGCCTTAGCAGGGGGTTGGACTAGAAGACCTCCAAGGTTCCTTCCAACTCTGTTATTCTATTCTATTCTATTCTACTCTACTCTACTCTACTCTACTCTACTCTACTCTACTCTACTCTATTCCATCTCATCCCAACCCAACCCAACCCAATCAATCCCAATCCAATCCATCCCAATTCATTCCATTCCATACAGATAAGCAGGTCAGGTCCTATTAAGACCTGTATGAAGACCCTGGTTTACAGAGATGTAGACTAAACTGAGAACTTAAAAAAAAATCCTTGAAGCAGATAATTGCAAAGCATGATTATGTTGCTGCCAAAAAGAGAAGAGAGAGAGAGAGAGAGAGAGAGAGAGAACCCTACCTAAATAAGCACATCTCCTTACCAGGAATTAAACATAATTTGAAGGAAGCTTTATCTTTATTTCTTCTAATTGAAGCATGACTAGGAGCCTGCCTCAGTTTTTCTGAAAATATTATTTTGGGAATGGAATACTGTTCTAACATTACTATAGTTATCCAGTGAAGTGACTCCTTTCACTCTGCTTCCATCAGATACAATTCATAAATATCACTTACAAACTAGAAAAGACTACACACACACACACACACACACACACACACACACACAGAGAGAGAGAGCAAACACACACATCTATTCAGAAAGCTATACAACAAGCATTTGGAGGAAGGGAGAAACTAAATTGCTATATTGCTAACTGACCAAATATCTTGCTTCTAGCATACATTTAATCTGGCTCTAAAGTTTTTATTGTTTTAAAATGTTTTTAGTATTTTTAATTATAATGTGTTTTTTGAATTGTAAGCTGCCCAGAGTCCTTGACTGAGATTGGGGGTCTATAAAAATGAACGAATAAATAAATATCAATCTGTATGTAAGCCAAAGATATTGAAAATCAGCTTGAGCCCAAAATATGCCTACATAGGAAGAACGGCTAATTGTCTTCTTCATTCTAAATTACTTGCCTAGAAGTTGCCTACCTGTACACATGCAATAAAAACAAAGTGGGAGCACATATTTATTTTATGTTAAGTGTTAAATGATTAAAAAGATTCAGATTTGTGTACCTCTGAAGAAGATGTAGTTCATAGTCAAGAATTTGCTGGTAATTATTCACTTCAGTCTGAAATAATAAAAGGCCAGAAAAGAGATAGAACAATGGAAGACAATGACTAGTACAATAAGGTAATATATAATGTTGCCTTTCAATGCCTGCTAGTGTTTTGGTCCATAAGACACTAACATTTTTGTTTCACTTTGGAGGAGAATCTCACAGCTTTTGTCGAGATGTTAAAGGCTTTGTCCTTGAGTAGTCAATAGATGTAAAATTCAGTGAGCTGACCTATAAATCTTCCAGTAAGTAGAGTTATCCTTTGGCATCTAACTTGCTGATAAAAGGGACAACTTAAAATGATGGGAGACATTAATTCTATTTTCTACATGGACAGACCCTCTCTAGTGTTGCAGAAGGGGAGAGCATTAATGTTTGCCCTTGAAAAAGTCTATTGTGTTGATAGAACAATGAATGTAAGATTAAATATGCCACTAAACATTTATTGTTTTGTTACTGCAGCTACTTACAGCTGTTATTAAAAAAGACTTTTTTTAAAAAAAAAAATAGTAGAACTCAGTGAATATATGTCTATTATTTACCTGGCAAATAGAGGAAAGAAGAAAATATGATTTTTCACAAACATAAAATTGCTAATGAAATCCACCTTTGGAAAAATAAATTAGTTGAATTAGAGCGTGCATAAGTTAATGTGAAGTGTAGCAAAGAACTGTAATTATAAAAAAAATAATCATAAATTTATGCCACTGGAGAATGGATGGTAGAGACCTGAATGTTCTTTTCTGAACTGGAAGATTTAGTAAAGGGCTATAATTATAGCCATGGGGGAAGGGAATCAATCTAGATGTGCATGCTCTATAAGAGAGGTGGGGACTAATAGCAGGTCAGGAATTGTGGGAATTGAAGTGCACAAGTCATAAAAGGACCATTGTTCCCCATCCCTGTTCTATAAATCAATGAATGGGGAGAGAGGGAGGGAGGGAGATTTGGAGGAAAGTAGTACTTGAGAACCATTGCTTATCACCATATCACCTGGATCACCCAAATATACATTCGTAGATGATTTACATTATACAGTGATCCCAAACCTTTTTTACGCCGCGGCCCGGTACCGGCATCAGCTGGGCGCCGCAGCCCGGTACCGGCATCAGCTGGCGCCGCCATCTTTTTGATGAAAAAGGCTTTCTCACCGGAATCAAAAAGATCACGGCTCTCGTGACTGTTCGGAGAATGGCTTTCTGCCGAAAGCTCACGACTGCGCCGCCATCTTTTTGATGAAACGTGCTTCCGGTGAGCTTTCTACCTGGAAAAGCTCACCGGAAGCACTTTTTCATCAAAAAAAGATGGCGGCGCCCAGCAAGCCAGCGGCCCGGTAGGAGTTGGGGACCCCTGATTTACAAGATTCACATGTTGCTCAATGAAAACAGGCATTGAAGACATTTAATGAATATCTGGCTTTAGTAAATTTGGAAGAATGCTTCAGGTTTCTGCGCACAGACAACGGGAAGATATATATAGCAGGCAAAGTACGAAGGTACCTTAAATAAGAGGAGACTGAACATGAAATACAGTGGCCTATCACCCCGGTCAAAATGGTGTGACTAAGAGAACAAATTATTATTCCCTGACTGAAGTACACCTTGCAAGATGGATGGATGGGAGGTAAATAATGGGTGAAGCAGTTAATATCACTTGGGCAAGATCCAAATAAAGTCACAGATGAAGAAAGTCCAAATGATGCCCCCTAAAAGAATTAAGGTGCTAAAAGAAAACTGAACTAAACCGAACTATAGATGATAAGAAAGGCGAGATAACCATAATATTACAAATGTCACACAACTTGTAAGTAAAGCATTAAAGTGCACACATTAAAAAAATATGAGAAGGGGAAAAAAGTAATTATGAGATGTCAGGCTCAAAAAAAAGAGGACACTTTGAGATTATTCTAAGCCAGTAGTGGGATTCAATTTTTTTTACTACCAGTTCTGTGGCCGTGGCTTAGTGAGCGTGGCTTGTTGGGCATGGCTTGTTGGGCATGGCTTATTGGGTGTGGTTGGCTTGGTGAGCGTGGCTTGGTGGCCATGGCAGGGGAAGGATACTGTAAAATCTTCATTCCCTCCCACTCCAAGGGAAGGATACTGTAAAATTCCCATCCCCTCCCCACCCCACTAACCTGCTTTCCAGCTCCATTCTCCTGTGCAGGGCAACAAAAGAAGACCCAGCTGATCAGCTGGGACTCAGGAGGCAGAAAATAGATGGGGGCAGGGCCAGTCAGAGGGGGTATTCCAAACTACTCAAAATTTCCACTACCGGTTCTCTGAACTACTCAAAATTTCCACTGCCAGTTCTCCAGAACTGGTCAGAACCTGCTGAATACCACCTCTGTTCTAAGCAGTCCTTTATCGTTCCTCACCTGAAGACAAAATCTTGCCAAAGTAAAGCTGACTACTTGTCCAACAAAACATATACACTGAGAAATACTAAGGAAGGGCCCTCTTAACTCTCCTTCTTCCACAGAAGTATAGTTGTGCAGTAACAAGAAAGTAACTGGCACCAAACCTGCAAGAATGTGAGGTGAAATCAGTGGAGAAAAGCCCCGAATGATACTGATACTCCCACAGAATGTTGTTAACCACTCTGTATGTGAGGCTACTGTACAGAGGTGGGTACACCCTGGATAGTGTGCAGCATGAATGAAATAAACTAGCAAACTTAGTTAGTCAAAACTACTCTGTAATAAAATTGTAGACTCCCTGGCTTTCAATGTACAAATGCCCATGTGATTGATTGATTAATTAATTAATTTTCCCACACAAGCTACCTAAACTTGTTGCCTTTTGCTGCTCTGGAATGCACTTCCTTCATCCTGAGAACCTGGTCAAGGTTCTATCACAGGGGTGTCAAACTTAAGGCCTGGGGATCCAGATCCGACCCATGGGGTACTTAGATCTGGCCTGCAGGGCTGCCCTGGAAACAGCAAAGGACTCACCTGCATGCAGCCCTCCCAGGCCCCGTTTTTGGTGCAACAGCCTCCTGTAGCCTTCTGCCAGCAAAAAGGGAACTCCGTTTTTGCTGGCAGAGGGCTGCAGGAGGCCATTGCACCTGGAAATGGCCCACCCAAACTCCGTTTTTGCTGGTGTAGTGCTCAGGCCACCATAGGCACCCCCTGACACAAGTGATGTCAAACTCACCATGCCCACCTGGCCACACTCATGCCACCCCCTGAGGTCAAACACAATCCTGATGTGGCCCTCAATGAAATTGAGTTTGACATCCTTGTTCTATCACATCAGGCAAGCAGCAAGCACAGAGGACTCCTTATAACATGTCCAGAAGTTTTCTGTATAGTTAAAAAGAGAAAAGAAAATTGAGATACCATTGACTAGATAGTTCAAGAGGACCGAGACAAAGGGATTTCATGACAAAATCTGTCCTTTGTGATGAAGTGGGGGAAAAAATGGAAATATCTTGCACTTAGATGTCAAAATAATGCCAGTGAAGAGACTAAAGAAAAAAAGGCTGCAGGAGAGGAAATTGAAGTGTTCAATAGAATGACACTTGGAAACTTATCAAACTACCCACGTGGGGAAAAAAAACACTTTTGGGATGCAAATGGATTTTCAAGATAAAGTGTTCTGCAGAATAGGATGCCCAGAGGCTAAAATAAGACTGGTGGCTAAGAAGTAGAGTGTTCAATAATATTGTGAGCACTATTTTAAGATATTAGTCCCACTAGTCAAGCACAATTTTGCTCAACATGGACATTTGCAAGTATAACACTTGAAAATACTGTTTTCCTGTGCAAAGAAATCAAGGAAGACATCTATATGTAGCAGCTGTCCGGTGCTGAAGTTAGCCATAAGAATGGAAAAAAGCTCAACAAAGAAACCCAATGATGCTTTTTCATAAGGCAACTGGACTTCCTTTGTTTTTTTCATTAAAGATGTTTTTGGTTCTCATCAAAGAAGCTTCTTCAGTTCTGACTGGTGGAGAATGGAAGGATTTGTATTCCTTGCAGTTATCTGGTCATTAGCACTCTTTTTGAGAGTCATTGAGGCCACTTGGAGGTTTATCTGTTCCCTCAGTTTCACCTGAATACTACGAATAGGTGTGGAACCTACTTGGAACTGTTGAATCTCCATAGATACTCAGTAAGGAAACTGAGATAAAAAAAAAATTGGGATGCATCTAAGTCAAAAATCTTAGTCTGCACTTTTATAATTCAATGCTCAAAAGGTCTCAGTTTACCAATAATATATATTATATTACACACACACACACACACACACACACACACACACACACGCACGCACGCACACAAAAAAAAACTTAGTCTAACAATTCTTTAATATAAGTTATATCTTTCTGCTTTTCTTCACAGACACACAGGCCTAGAACACATGCTCCTGGGCTCTCTTGGTAGGATGCAATAAATTAAGTGCTAGGCTTACAATCTGAGCTTTACTGCTCCGAATGGATGCCACTCTCAGGAATTTTCTCATGTACATCACCACTAAAAGCATTGACTAAAGTAGACTACACTTTATTTATATCAGCCAGCCATTAACTCTCCTGTCAGCAACTGTTGAAGAATCTTATGGAGCTGAGGAAATAAATGTGATAATGATTGAAATGCACCTCTAGATGGATTGCTTTCATTTAATTATTAAACTCACAAGGGTATCATTGATACCTCATGATTTAAAACAAACAAACAAACAAGCAGTGCTCTCTCATCAGGCTTTTCTTGAATTCTGAACTGCATGTTTAAACAAACAAACAAATAAACAAACACAAACAAAAGAACTTATCAAATTTATTACCAGAGAAGCTTCTGCAAAGCAACATGTTACAAATGCAGCTAACTGGTTGTCCCTATACTTGACTGAGAATGAATGAGCCAAAAGAGAAGATCCATATATTTGCAGATTAAAAAGATATTGGTGGGTGGGGGACAGGAAGCAAGAGACCATTTTGAGTGACTCTGTGTATCGGCAGCATGGTGGCTTGATGGTTGGAAAGCTGATGGCAGCATAGTGGCTTGATGCTGAGCTTGTCAGCTGGAAAGCTAGCAGCCTGGGATCTAGAGCTGAACACTGCACGATGGGTGAGCTCCCATTCTCACCTCAATTCCTACCAACCTGGCAGTTCCAAAGCATGCAAAACACTAATAGATAAATAAGTATCACTTCAGTGGGAAGGTAACATTGCTCTGTGAAGTGATGCTGGCCACATGACCATGGAAACATCTTTGGACAGTGCTGGCAATGACTACTGGAATACTGAAACCAGTGCATCTTCTGGTTGCTGCAACCCAGTCACTCATTCAGTTGGTTTATACAAGTTGTATTGATGCTTAATGTACACATTCAGTATAGATGCTCTGGCCATCAACTGTAGGGATCAAAAGAAGGAAAGGGAGTATAGAAAAGAATCAACCAACTTTTTTTGTAACGTTATCTGCCCACATGCCCATCTCTATAGAAGGAAAGTTACTGCTGGTGTCCATGGAGTTTCTCAGTCATCCCGGTCATGGTTATCCCAAAGGTTGTTTTTTCAAGAGGCAACTGGACTTTCTGGGTTGTTGTTTTTTTTGAAGATGTTTCATGTCTCATCCAAGAAGCTTCTTCAGCTCTGAGCTTCTTGGATGAGAAGCAGGGGTGGGATTCAAAAATCCCAGCAACCGGTTCTCTGCTGGTTGCTGGTGGGCATGACCATGGTGGGCATGGCCTACCAGTACTTCTGGAAGGGTCATTTTTCGCCCTCCCCAGAATCTGGAGGCTTCCCTCGGGCCTCTGGGAGGGTGAAAACAGCCTCCCCTGAGCTCCAAAGGGCCTCTGGAAGCTGGAAACAGGCCCATTTTTGGACTTCGGAACTTCTGGTTTGGCCCAGTTTTTGCTCTTCCAGAGCCCCTGCACGGACCCTGCACTTACCTGCATCCAAAATGGGCCACATGGGGACTTCTGGGAGGGGCAGGATGGGGCCAGTCAGTTCAACTACCAGTTCAGCGAACCAGATGTAAGTTTAACATCCAGTTTTCCCGAACTGGTCCAAACCAGTAGAATCCCACCCCTGATGACAAGTGAAATGTCTTCAAAGAAAAACCAGAAAGTCCAGTTGCCTCTTGAAAAAGCACCTTTGGGACTACTGTTTTTTTTAATTGTTTTAAGATTTGGTTTCACTTCCCACTTGAGGTTCTGTTCATTATTCAATCTGTGTGTTCTTGTTTGCATTCTGCATTTTAAAAATGCCAAAAGGAGGGAAAGAAATCCCTGATTTGATTGGGTTAGTTGCAGAGTTACTATCCTACCCTTTCCTACATGTCCTTTTTTTTCAATAAATCCTCCTAATCAAATGTTGAAGCTGACCAATTTTATTGCCATTATTTTAACCATAAGGAGTTTGAGGTTGAGATACCAATGACCTGGCTTAACATAGCTTCAAATCTAGGTAGTTATGGATTAGCAGAAGTTTGAAAAAGCGATTTCACAGCTCATAAGTTTTATCATTATAGTGCGCTACTTCTCCAATGTTATTGTTAAGTGATTGTTTTGCTGTCTCTCAAAAGTGCCAATGGGAAGATAAAACTTCATCAGTTTATGTTATTGATAATGCACTCAAATAAAAGGGACTAATCAGTTGTGCTTGGTAAATAATCCAGCAAGTATTTAACTCTAAATTTTTGATTTAGTAGCTCTCTTCCTTAAGAATGCTCAACTTTCATTGTTGAGACTGTATCTGATGGAAACCTTTCCACCAGCTTTCCTTCCCAAAGCATCTCATCTATTATCCATCAACATATGATGAAACATGTTCTGTACAGTCATTTACATACTCGTAAACGCCACGCAGGGATTGGTCAAGACGCACGGTGAGCTGATTGGTCGAGCAAGCCGCACTGATTGGCCCGCCGCGAATCTCCCGCGATTGGTGGAAACGAATCGCAGGAGATTCAAAGCGATGTCATTGGCTGCGGCCGCCGCGGCCAAAGAATAAAAGCCGCCGCTTTCTCCATTCGAGCCGAGCCGATCTCGGAGAGCTAATAAATGAGCTGAACCAAGTCACTGGCTCCGAGCCTCATTCCTTGCGACGGACATGACAAAACAGTATTTGAATTTCCTTTAGAATCCTTGAATAATAACTATGGAGATTCTCAACTATCCGGATCATGATTGTCCCAAAGGTGATTTTCCAAAAGGCAATGGGACTTTCCTAGTTATTTTTAACCTTGAAAATGTTTTGCTTCTCATGCAAGAAGCTTCTACAGTTCTGGGGCATCTTTGGAACATCCTTGAAGAATGTCTCCACTCTTTAAGGAGAATAACATGTACAATAATTTGGAATGAAATTACTTTCTAATTACTTTGCATAGTAGTTTTATCCAATATTTTCTTGCTTTGCATATATTAAACATTTATCACTGAGAACAACCAAAAGCCAGCTCTTTAAAAAAACTCTTCTTTTGCTGCACAGCATTTAAATTATGAGCAAAGCACTGGATAAGAAAGAAAAATCATTAAAATTGAAGTACAAATATACACAGCCAATTAAAAATATAGACCTCTATAGTCTCTTTCCATCTTTTTATCAATCTTTCAATCCAGCCTTTTATATACCTCTTAAAAGTTTTCCATTTGAAAATTATATGTTCTTTTATAGGATCTTTTTTAGAAACAAGTTGACATACTTTCTGCCAAAATACCCCTAATTCAAGCCATGTTTCTGTCTGTAAGAACCTTTTAAAGCTTTAATTTGCTGAGTGCTTATCTGGGATGGGAATGCATTCAGCACTTCTGGCTTCGTCTATAGTTTTTGAAATTTTAATATATTTATAAATATCCCCTGAGTCTTGCACAAAATTGCCATTACTATTTGGTTAAATCCATGCTCTGAAACTGTACCCTGATTTTTTTTTTTTTTTACTGCAAACATGTATACACTTTTTACTATAAAATCTTCTACATAGAACATTGTATTTCATGGACGGTGAACAAAAATCATGAGAAGAAAGAATTCAATGTTTGCACATTTTTGTTTGCAGAGATGCAGGTGGAGATTGAAATTTAATGGGTTTCACATTTCAAAACTGATGCAGTTCTTGGCAGTATAGATGTAACAAAACATTTAACTACATCCTTCAAAAGTTTTTTTCAAGTCTCATGTTTTTAATGAATACCAGTGATATCACTCTCCAACAAGTGATAAGATAACTTAAAAGCTGGAATTTGGGGATTATTGGATCTATTCTATTCTAGAAATTCCCAATTCCTGGACAGAAAATTCTACAAAAAAAAGATATTTCAAAATCCACTTGAAATAACTTTAAACTGGTGGAATTTGGCACAGTAGTGTCCCCAAGATGAGATTAGATTAAAAAAAAAAACATCAGCAAAATGGTGGATGAAGCATTGTGATGGAAGCCCTGATATTCTGAAGATGCATTTCAATAATGGGAGGTCCTGCAATTCTAAATTCCTCACAAATATCCTTCAGGTACCACAATGTGTGGGTTCTTCATGATCTCTGAGCTTTTTTGTTTTCTTGCAGATGTTTCATTACCCAAACTAGCTAACATTATCAGGGCTAGTAAGGAATGGGCTTTGTTCTCCATTCCTTACTAGCATTGATGATGTTACCTGGTTTGGGTGATGAAACATCTGCAAGAAAACAATCAAATTTGGAGAGCACCAAGTATCCCTCATTTCGACCCTGAGCTACAAATATTCTCCTTTATAGCTATGTCAATGTATTTCAAATATTGTCCTTGAATTGGGAGATCGTGTAAATAAATCTGAAACTGCATTGATACACAATACCCTGAACTAATGACCAAAAAAAGTCTTCTGCCCCACTGGATTGATATAATTGTTTAAGATAAATCTATTAGAACAGGGATATTATCCAATTTGTCCCAAAGGTGCTTTTTCAGGAGGCAATTGGACTTTCTTGTTTTTCTTTTCTTTTGAAGACATTTTGCTTCTTATCCAAGAAGCTTCTTCAGCTCTGGCAGGATAGTGGGGACTCGAAGGATTTATATTCCTTGCAGACAGCTGATAATCTACATCCCTTTAGACTAGAGGGCCGTTAAAGCACTTGCAGTATGACTGCAAGGAATATAAATCTTTCCATTTATCACTATCCTGTCAGAGCTGAAGAAGCTTCTTGGATGGGAAGTGAAACATCTCCAAAAGAAAAGTCCAGTTGCCTCCTGAAAAAGCACCTTTGGGACAACCACAACCTTGATGACTATGGATCTCTACAGACTTCTGCAATTTGTATAAGACAATATCAGCATGGTTACAGAACCACAGTATGGTTGCAGAATGCTATATTAAGCATGCCAAAGTGAAGCAACAGAGGAAAATGCAAAAATCTTGCATACCAGAATAGGGTCTTTTTTGGTACAACTCTTCATTTTCGGCCTGATCTGAAACAGATTGATAAATCTAAATATAGTTCCACTATGATTAATGTTGTCTTAGAAGGGAAGCATTTCCTTCTAATGAATAGGAAGTGTTGAAGCTACTGTTGAGGTAATTCCCCGTTAGGAGAATAAGCGCATACAGGGAGACGTATTTGAGAGGAGTGTTTGAATAATACACATACAGCACACAGATACACTGTACAGTAAATGTAGGTTTTTACTTGCAGAAACATTAAGCAAAGTCCAAAATAGGCAGTCCAAAGTCATTCACAGGTAAAATCAGTCAGTTTTCATCCAGGGATAATCCAAATATCAAATTCCAGCGTCAAAAACAGTTCAGTATCAGACTTACATTAAATCCAGTAATATCAGTCAATTAGAAGAAATGGAGCAACGGCAATATTTTCCAATAGAAGGAAACAGAGATACACTCACACTATCTTCTGAGACTCAGACTAAACAACCCAGGTTTCTGGCTCCATCTTATGGCCATTTGAGAAACCACACCTAATTACAGTTTTGCATTTTCTTAAAGATACAGTTTTAAAATGGTTATCCTGGTTTATATATTTCTAACCCAAATACCTGTTAGGTGACTTATATTCCTAACAGCTACTATTGATTTTGTTTCTCTGTACTGGCATTTTTGCAGTGATATTTAGCAATAACAATAGCATTTAGACTTATATACTGCTTCACAGTGCTTTACAGCCCTCTCTAAGCAGTTTACAGAATCAGCATATTGCCCCAACAATCTGGGTCCTCATTTTACTGATCTCAGAAAGATGGAAGGCTGAGTCAACCTTTGAGCCTGGTGAGAATTGAACTGCCAAATTGCAGGCAGCTGGCAGGCAGGAGAAGTATGCTACAGAACTACGCTCTAACCACTGCACCACCACAGCACAGCACAGCACAGCCATTTGCATACTATTTAATACCATTTTTAACAAGACTAATTTTATATTGGTATTTATTGTCTGTTATAAAAGATACAATTTCCTTGAATATTGAAATCTTGCTTGGAGATTTCAAAAAATATATCTTCTTAATTCTATCCTGCATAGCATCTATACACTGGTAATTTAAAGTGATCAGATAGTGCATTATGCAATACAATAATTTACATCCTATATTTTGTTCCACCATAATATCAATTTCAGTTTAAATGCATCAGATTAATTGAGTCTTTGTGTATCATAGGTTAATAGATTTTATAGGTTTGGTTGTTTAGAATATTTTTATAGAGTTCAACACTGCATCCAGTTTTGGTCACCACATTATAAAAAAGATGTTGAGACTCTAGAAAAAGTGCAGAGAAGAGCAACCAGGATGATTAGGGGACTAGAGGCTAAAACATATAATGAATGGTTGCAGGAACTGGACATGGCTAGTCTAGTGAAGAGAAGGACCAGGGGAGATATGATAGCAGTCTTCCAATATTTGAGGGGCTGCCACAGAGAGGAGAGGGTCAAGCTATTTTCTAAAGCACCTGAAGTCCAGACAAGGAATAATGGATGAAAACTGGCCAAGGAGAGATTCAACCTAGAAATAAGGAGACATTTTCTAATAGTGAGAGCAATCAACCCATGGAACAGAAGTTGCCGTAAGAAGTTGTGGGAGCTTCATCACTGGAAGCTTTCAAGAAGAGATTGGACTGCCACTTGTCAGAAATGATGTAGGGTCTCCTGCTTGGGTGGGGTGGGGTTGGATTAGATGACCTACAAGGTCCCTTCCAACTCTGTAATCTGTAAATTCATAGGTTTATTTCGCAATTTGATGTTATATTTTACTCATTTTCTTTATATTTATATGGATGCTTTATTGTACAGGTATTGCTTGACTTACAATTATAGATGAGCACAAACTTTATGTTTATGAGCGAGACAGTTGTTAAGTGATTTTTGCCCCCATTTTACAACTTTTCTTGCCATAGTGGTTAAATGAATCAGTGCAATAGTTAAATTAACAATATGGTTGATAGGTGAATCTGCCTTCCCCGTTGACTTTGCTTGCAAGAAGATTGCAAGAGGGGAATCACATGACTCCGGAACATTGCAACCATCATAAATACATGCCAGTTGCCAAGTGTCCAAATTTTGATCATGTGACCAGGAGGACGCTGCAATAATCACAAGCGTGAAAAATGGTCATGGGTCACTTTTTCAGTGCTGTAACTTCAAACGGTTACTAAATGAACTGTTGTAAGTTGAGGACTATTATATTCTTAGTCTAACAGTCTATGTTGGTCATTGACTGAAATAAAGCATCTTTCTCTGTACAAAAGGGCAGGCCTTCTATTACAATGTTTTATATGCTATCTTGGTGTTGGAAGAAAAATCCAGGTTCAGGTCCAAGCTGGGAGAAAGACACTGGAAAGAACATTCAGGCTGATTGGAAAGAAAGGTCCATTTATTTGATGAATAGAACCAGCCTGTGATTCTGGAGCAACTGACCAATTAGCTTGATTGAACACATGGATTTTTGTGCCTGGGGGGGGGGTTGTCCTTTGTCTGAAAAGTTGTGTGCGCACTTGCATGCTCGCACTCACATGCCAGAACCCAGAAGGCAATGCACACCTCCCCCACGCCCCCTACGCATGCGCGCGTAATACCCACCCACCCATGCCGCCTCCTTACCTGCATTGCACTCACAGCTGATTTTCAGCCAGTTTGAGGCCTTTTTTGGCCTCCCAAAGGCTTGAGGAAGGCTTCTGCAGGCTTTGCAGGCCGAAAACTAGCCCTGTTTCGTCACTTCCAGTATTTCTGGAAAAAACAGAAAGTGATAAAATGGGGCTAGTTTTTGGCTTGCAGAAGCCTTCCTCAAGCCTTTGGGAGACCAAAAAAGGCCTCAAATGGCCAAAAATCAGTGGTGAGGTAAGTTTGTCTGCAGCTCACGTGCTGGCACAAATGGCTCTGTGTGTCACTTGTGACACGCATGCCATAGGTTCGCCCTCATGGCCTTAGGAGATTGTCCAATGTAGTGACCTCTGTGTTTTCTGCTAAATGATAATGTGTTAATCCAGTTATGTCCTGAAGGGTCATGTCCGGTTCTTCTTAAACCCATCACCCCAGAGCTGATGATCTTTTGTTTTGTAGATAAGCTGGCCCAATCTTTCTTAATGGGCACAAAATATATGCTGGCGGGGGTGCTATTAAGAAAGACTGAGTTTGCTTTCTGTCATTAAGAGCATCTTTTCCCATTTCTCCCTTTGAGGAAATATAATATTCTGCCTCTTAATATTCTTCAAAATCTTTCATTCTCGGGGGGGGGGGGCTTCCCACATTGGTATTTTTAACAAGTCCTGAAGATCCCACTCACTTGGATGATAATTGAGCTAGAAAAGAGCTGGAATTTCCTAAGAGAGCTAGTTCTACATTGGTGTGATTAAAATTTGTAATGGATTTGGCTTAGCCTCCTTGGCTAGACTAGGAATATGTCTTCAGGCTGAAAATGGATGATGCAGCAACATATGCACGCATTCTTATTTCAGTAAAAGATGCCCATTGATTTCTCTGTTAAGAAGCTCGTATTTCTATAAGGAGGGGGAAGAGAAAAAAGAAATGTCAATGCTTATTTTGTATTTGCAATGGAGCTAGTCAATATTTTCTTTTAGAGTTTGGTATACTGTTGTAAATATTTGGAGTCATAGAGGTATGTGGTAGAATGGGAAAAGTTAATTCTGCACTTGGAAATAATTTTTGGAGTGTGCATAAACATATTATCTGGTTTTAATTTGTTTAAAAGAAATTATGGCAGGAAACACATCCATTGCACAGGCTTTTTAAACAGAAATGATACCAAAAAGTAGTGAAATTGTTCCATAAGAAAGAAAGACCTATTAGGATATATAAAATAAAATATCTGTTTAATATTACTAGATTAAATACTGACTAAGAACTATCTTCAGTTAATAGAAAAATAGGTTGATTTTTGTTTCAAAATTAAGTTTGCCACTGATTTGGAAACAGTCAGGAAATTCTTATGGAATACAGTGGGGATCTGGTCTTATTATAGCAGAGACCATTATTGATTGTTCTTATTGAAAAAAATAAATAGGAAAAGCAAAATGACTTTCTGTTTCTTTTTGTAATTTTGAATTAAATAAAACAATCATTGAGGACAAAGATTATTATTTTTCTAAGCCATTTTCTGTGTTTTCAAGCTGACCCTTCCATAATAAATTCAGATGTACTTATGAGTAGGCATATAACAGTGAAAGAGAGCCAAGAGTAATCTGAACTAACATCATCTCGTTTTTCTCAGAAAAAAAATCTTTCCAACATGACATATAACTTTATTATTAAATAAAGCAATGATACTATTGTATATATAATTATTAGTCTGTTGTAAGATGTATAGTTAAGTGTTCTTCTCCTTTAATTGTAAACAGTAATGCTTGTAATTTATAAGTGTAATCCTTCTAGTTCCCTCTAGCATCCAACCTTCAAAGTCCAATCTTATCATTTTACACACATACAGAGAGAGAAAGAGACAGAGACAGCGAGACACACAGAGAGACAGAGACAGAGAGTGACAGAAAGACAGAGAGAGAGAGAGACAGAGAGACAGAGAGATAAAGACAGAGAGACAGAGAGTGACAGAGAGACAGAGACAGAGACACAGAGAGATAAACAACAGCATTTTTCCATGGGAAGGAATCTTATAATGAATTTTAAAATCAAATTTCAAATCCATCTGGACCCTTGGACTATTTGTAACTTTCCAGAATCAATGTTGCTGTTCTCCCCAAAGAAAAGAAGAGGAAAGGAAAGGAAAGAGAAAAGAAAGAAAAAAGAAAAAAAAAAAAGAAAAATGAAAAAGAGAAGAAATGCAAAAGGGTAATCAGAAAAAACACACACACACACACACACACACACACACACACACACACACACATATATATATATATATATATATATATATATATATATATATATATATATATATATATATATATATATATATATATATTAAGTTTTCATACATGTATGGCCTTTTTGTTCGGGTATTTTCCCACGTCATAGTAGTGGTGCTTTTAAAGTTGTAGCAACGTTTCAGCAGAATCTCATCTGCCATCATCAGGCTTTTGTATTGTGTTCGTCTGTGAGTTAGACTTTTACAGTGGTTTCAGATTTAAATTTGGGGCAGCCTATTGCTGTGCCAGAATGGTTTTTTCTTCATCCTGATTGGTTGAGAGTCTTGGTCTGTGTTTATTGGTCTTGGAGTTTGCTGTGTTCTGCTTCTAATATCTTCTGTCTGTTTTTTTGGCTCTTTTTGTATCTTGATTGGCTGGCAACATTGTGTTACTTTATTGGAGGCCTTTAGTGCAGCTTGGCTTCGGGTAAATGGACGGCTATCATTAGTTAGGAAGCTGGGTTTCATCTGGGTGCCTGGTTGGGGTGTGTTTGAGCTGGAGGTATCAGGGGGGACCTGTTTGTGCCCAGGTGTTTGCCTGGCTTGTGGTGTGGAGATTTTTTTGTTTGTGAGTGCAGGCTTCCAAATGATTGACAGCCTGGTGGAATCATCTCTTCTGTTCATGCTTTCTGGTCTTTCTTCAATCTCTATGGCTTCTCTGATGATTCTGTGGCTGGGATTTTCTATAGTGGCTAGGGTTTTGGTGCCATTGAAGTTGATTCTATGACCTGTGGCTTCCATGTGTTGGACTAGTGAGGAAGTGTGTTCCAGCTTTTTGACTGCATTTTTGTGTTCATCCAGGCGGGTGCTTATTCTTCTATTGGTCTGTCCAATGTATGTGGCCGGGCATGATGCACAGGGGACTTCGATATGCCTTGGTTTTCCAGGTCAATTTTGTCTTTGGGGTTTCTGAGGATGGCTGCTATTTTTCTGTCTGTTTTGAAGGCAGTCTTGATGTGGTGTCTGTATAGTATCTTACTAATTTTGTCTGTAGTGCCTCTTATGTAGGGCAGGACAGCTGTTCCATGGGTCTGTTCATCTTCTGGGTCTCTATTATGTCTCAGTGTGTTTTTGTGGATCAAGTTGGTGATTTTGCTTTTGTGGAAGCCGTTAGCTGTCAATATTTTAGTCAGGGTGCATAGTTCAGTCTTAATGTGTGTCTTGTCTGCCAGGCGTTTGGTTCTAGTAATTAGTGTTTTAGCCATGGAGTTTATCTGTGCTGGGTGGTGGTGGGATTGGGCGTTGAGGTAGCGGTTGGTGTGTGTTTTCTTCTGGTATATGGTGTGTTCTAGTGTGCCATCTGTTTTTTTGTAGATTAGTACATCTAGGAATGGTAGTTGTTTGTTTGTTTCTGTTTCCATGGTGAACTTGATTTTGGGGTGTGCGCTGTTTAGGTGTGTTAGGAAATTGTTTAGGTTTTCTTGTCCATGGGGCCAAATCACGAATGTGTCATCGATGTATCTTAACCATAGTTTGGGTTTGAGGATGGCATTGGCCAGAGCTCTGGATATATATATGTTGTGACTGGAAGGAGTCAGAGGCTTCGAGTGGGGAAGCTGACAGATCGTGGCTTGACGCCAGAACTAGGAGGAGACTGAAACGTCAAGCTGAGGGGAGGCGTCAAGTCAGACAGTGATTAGGGAGATTGACACGCCAATCCAGGTGATTTAAGGAGACGTGATGAGTCTCAAACTTTGCTTGGAAGCAAAGTGTTTGATGTGTCGAAAGGATACGTGGGGAGCGGCCTTTGTAATTTATGGACATTCTGAATTACCAGACAGATTCCGGGAAGTCTGCCAAGGACTGGAATAAGTACTGTTAACCCTTTTGTGGTCTGCTTCTGTTTTGGTTTGGATGTTTGGAACTGTGGAACTCTGTATGCTCACTTGTGAATATAGGTGAGACATAACATAACATAACATAACATAACATAACATAACATAACATAACATAACAAACATAACATAACATAACATAACATAACATAACATAACATAACATAACATAACATAACATAACAACATAACATATATATATATATGTTATGTCCCACCTTCTAAAATAAACAGTTAAGGCTGAAAGCAGCAGTCCTTGTAAAGAAAGGCAGCAAACAGGAAAATGTTATGTCCCACCTTTTAAAGTAAACAGATAAGGCTGAAAGCAACAGTCCTTGTAAAGAAAGGCAGCAAACAGGAAAATGTTCACAGATAGCTCCAATAAGTAAAAGTTCCAACGAACTAAATCCAAGACTCAACAAGATTCTTCAGATCAAAATCCTTCACAAAATAATTCCAATAAGTAGAAGTTCCAACGAATTAAATCCAAATCCCAACAAGATATTTCAGATCAAAATCCTCCAAACTGTGTTCTTCAGTTCCCTCTTGCAAATAGACACTTTGTTCCGGACAAAGTGCAAAGTCATATCTCTCCCTTTATAGAGTAACTAATTAGTCTAATTGCTGGTCTGCCCTCCTACTGTATCCTCGTTGGTTCCTCCTTGTCAGGAGACGTCTTGTCCTGACATCTACCCAGCAATCATCCAAATTATCATCTTCTTCACCTGAAGATATCATCTGTTCCTCATTATCACCCGTTCCCGGCTGACCACCTAATTGAAGGGTGGAGGAGTTTGAAGGTTCAAGCCGATCTTGCAAATCAAATGCATTCATCTCCTCCTCATCGTTAGAACTTGCTGATTCATATAAGTCCTCCTCGCTGGAGCTGTCATTCAAAAAACCTGTAGCAGATGCCGAATCACAACATATATATATATATATATATATATATATATATATATATATATATATATATATATATATATATATATATATATATATATATATCTTTGGTTATTCGGATTTTCTCCCACGTAAGATTGGAAGTATCTAGGCAACGTTTGATGAAGTCTCATTCATCATCTTCAGGCTTCTGTCTTCAGCTCTGTGCTTCTCAGAGTGATGTGAGCTTGCAGCTGCTTCTTCCTTTTAACTGCTAGTGGGGGTGTGACTTGATTGGGTGCGGGCTTGGCTGTGTTCTGATTGGGTGGGGGTGTGTTCTCATTGGTTGGGGTTTGGCTGTGTTCTGATTGGTTGGGGGTTGGCCATGTTCTGATTGGCTGGAGGTGTGTTCTGTTCAGGTGGGGGCTTGGTTGTGCTCAGGTTGGTCTTAGTTACTGGGGATTTGAGCAGGTGAGCTGTGATCTTGCTGTTTGGCTTCGAGTTCATGGTCGTGCTGCATCTTCATGGTGGGGGCTCAGTTCGCTTCATGTATGGCTCAGGGGGTTTGAAGTGGGTAGTGATGCAGCTGCAGTGCGGCTTCTGGTCTGTGGTCGTGTCTCATCTTCTGTGTGGGTGTGAGTCTGCTTTTACGTGGAAGTGTGGTGGTGGCATCTTGTGTGGCCCTCGTGGGTGTGGGTCTGGTGTCATTCATCATGTTAGGTACTCGTCTGTTCATGAGGGCGGGTTTCCAAATGGCTGGTAAGCGGGATGTGTCATCTCTTTTATTCATGCTGTGTGGGCGTTTTTCTATCTCTATGGCTTCTCTGATTATTCTGTTGTTGAAGTGTTATTGAAACCGATTCATCTGATGAACACTATACAGAAGCCTGATGATGGCAGATGAGATTCTGCTGAAACATTGCTACAACTTTAAAAGCACAACTACTATGGGAAACATAGTAACGACGTGGGAAAATACCCGAACAAAGCTGAATGCCATACATGTAAGTACCCGCGAAAACTTAAGAAAACAAATATATATATTGTCTTGCCTTGAACATATATTTGAAACTTTTTTCATTAAGGATTGAAGGACAGTCACCTGGTGTTCTAAAACTTGTCATTGCAATGGCTTCCAATACCTAAAAACAATTTCCCAAAATGAGGCTTGGTGAACCTTGTGTCCATTTAGGTTATGACTATGAGCTTAGTTGGTATCCCATGACTCACAGCCGTTCAACTCCTAAACTGACCACTGTAGTCAAGTCATGAAAAACAGCCCTCCAGAGTACAAGTGGGTAATTTCACACATCCCCGCCCAGACAAATGTCATCAGTCAAAATTCACCGTCTGGCTGTCGATCTGGCTGCAATGCTGTCTCCACTCCTTCAGTGCTCTCTAGCTTGCCACAAATCCTCACCAGAAGTCCCAAACTGAAGCTCAATAAATATGCTATAAACAAGCAGTGAAGTTTTTTGCAAAAAGAAACATCTCAGTGAAACAGCAGGCTTCAGTAAGAGAACTTTTGGACCACAATATTCATTATAACGGATTTTTTTTTAAATATAAAGTTCATCTACCTAAAATAAGGGTGGGTGAGTATTGGTAATTAATCACCCATTTCTAGAATGTAGGGCAAGGCTGTACAAGTTGTACCCAGCCAAATAGAGGCTGGCAGATACTTATTGCAGGCTACATAACAGGGGGACAGTGATGATGAACAGCACTTATTCTGGTGGGACACAAGCTCTATAAGCCTGATCCAGGAGGCACCAGATGCAAAGGAGAACAAGACACTTGACTGAAAGGGATTATGGATCTTATGCTTGAGGGGGGGAAAAAATCCTTTACTGGGATTTTCCTGATCAGAAAATGGCAATGAATTTTAAATCACGCTATTCTTGAAGCTCTAAAAAAAATGAGTTTGCTAGAGAAGAAATAGATCTAATGTTAAAATGAACTCATTTCAAAAATGATAGTGTCTTCAAAAATTGGAATGCACTATGAAAAATAATACAAAAATGTATAAATACAAAATATGTTGACAAAAGCCTTCTCTTCTTGATCTGTCCTGAATTAGTTGAGTATGAAGATGCTACACAAGCAGGACTAATATAAAGAATAAGATGAGGCCAAAATTGAAGATGAGGCGACACAATTCTATACTATATATTTGGAAGGAGTGTTTTTAGACAATCTGAGTCTTGCAGAGCAGAACTGAGGACAGAGGGGGAAAAAATGGCAGCATCCGGATTAATAGTAGCAAATGTTTTACTGAGAGTCTAAAAAATGTGAACCTTTAAATCCATGAAATTCTTGCCCTTCCTGCTGATTAAAGTGGCAAATTTAAGTCAAAAACACTTGAGAATCAGATATTGTATTCTGGATATAATGACTCCAGCTGACAAGCTAATACAGTCTTCTTTTTTATTTTGTCTGACAATCTCAGTGGTATATACTTCTCAAGTACATCCAACTGAGTAAGCTTTGTATCTAGTCCTATGACCTAGTTAAGAGAACAGTATTTCAGCCTCCACTTGTCCATTAAGAAAAATGTTTAAAACTGAAGCAAGCAACCTTTGTTGCTGCAATATTTTTGACTTCCTAGGGCCTTAGGAATATCTATTCTTGCTCTCTTCTGCCCTCCCCTCCCCTCCCCCTCCCATCTCCTCCCCTCCCTTCTTACCATCAACTGCCAGTCAAAGCTTCTTGTCGTAAGAAGTTTTTTCTTCAAATTTCTTCTTGGACTCAGGGGAAAAAAAAAAATCAGAAGACAAGCATTTTTCAGCTCAGGCTTGTACTTCCTAAACTTTTCATTTCTTTTTTGAGAAGTCTTGATGTTCTATTCCTTGATCTTTACCGCAATTAGCTAAAAACTGAAATATGTTTGTTTTTCTTATATTTCCCTTCGCACTCCCTTCCTCCTCAGTTCAGCACACCAATCAGTATGTTCTCAACTATTTCCATCGTTGTCTTTTTAAATCATCTTCCTTCATTGCTAAGAATCCAGCCCCAACAACTTTAAAGTATGTAACTGGTAAACCAATGCCTAAACCCACTATTTAATTCACTTGCAATAAATGGTGATGCATAGCAGCTTTGAATTAAGAGGCAGAATAGATGGGATATCACTTCCTGTTGAGATGATATGTTTGAAGTATTGAATATTATTAATGCAGTTGGGGAAGAAAGTAGTAAATGATTAATTGGACAGCAGGAATTAAAATGCAACAAGAAGTACCAAATGGACCAAGAAACAGACTGGATATTTGGACTTTCAGGTGTTGTTTGCTATTCCTTACAGTTAAAAATGGCATTGGTCAAGACTCCTGAGAATAACATGAATGGTCAAGAAAATAAACCAATGGATCATCAAACAAATGAACAAGTGGTGGGATTCAAATTTTTTTACTACTGGTTCTGTGGGGGTGGCTTAGTGGGCATCACGTGGCTTGGTGGCCATGGCTTGGTGGGCATAGCAGTGGAAGGATACTACAAAATCTCCATTCCCTCCCCACTCCAGGAGGAAGGTTACTGCAAAATCCCATTCCTTCCCCACTCCACTAATCTGCTTTCCAACTCCATTCTCCTGTGCAGAGCAACAAAAGAAGACCCAGCCGATCAGCTGGGACTTGTGAGGCAAAGAATTGATGTGGGCGAGGCCAGTCAGAGGTGGTATTTGCCAGTTCTCCAAAGTACTACTCAAAATTTCCACTACCGGTTCTCTTGAACTGGTTAGAACCTGCTGAATACCACCTCTGATATCAACCCCGAATTCTTTTGAGGCACAAAAGACCAGGGTCAAATTACCCTACTTTGGATGTAAATACCTTGTTGTCTGGAAAAAGGCTGTAATGCTGGGAAAGGTAGAAAAAAAGAGAAGAAGATGGCCAGAAGTAAGGTGGATTGGACTTAGTTACAGAGGCACATGAATTTAGTTTCAGAGGTGATGCATGCATCATTGGGAGACGTGAAAGAATAGAATAAGGCTAGAATAATTATGAAGACAGTTTCTCTATAGAGGTCTCTAGGAGTCATAAACAATTTTATGGCATATAATCAATAAAAAAACATAGCAAAGTTGCTGAACAGAAGGAAGAAGGGGTAAATAATAATCATTATGTTATTTGTGCTCTAGGTACTAATTTGTTAAAAAACAGATTATTAATAACAGTAATCTATAATGAAAAAAGATGAGCAATAAAAATGGTCAATGACTGAGGTGATTAAATGTGTGGCAACTCTCTGGATATAGTATGAACAGCTGGAATAATACACAAAACAATGCTCACTTCATAAACTCATTAGTCAATTGAAGAAAGTAAACAGATGTGAATCAATTTCCTAGTGGACCTACGAAAGTATAAGGGTAAGTACCTAATAAATCATTGACAATCTGAATTTCCATCATTACTTGAAATCTCAACACTGTTTTAATGAACAGGGATTTACCCCAAGTGTTTAGAAAGTGATATTTAGTGTCATACCCAGCTAATCTATTAAACTGAATAAATACCATGTGTAGACTTCTTCAAGCAAGAATTATAAGAGGAGAACCTTTCACAGGCCTTTCACAGGTAGTTCTCATCCATCTATATCAATCAAAAGCCGTGGTGGCACAGTGGTTAGATCATAGTACTGTAGGCTAACTCACTGCTCACTCCAGGAGTTCGATTCTGAGCAGCTCAAGGTTGACTCAGCCTTCCATTCTTCCAAGATTGGTAAGATGAGGACCCAGATTGGTGGGGGTAATAGGTTGACTCTGTAAACCACTTCGAGAGAGCTGTTAAAACACCGTGAAGCAGTATATAAGATTAAGTGCTATTAATTACTATTGCTATCATTACCGGAATTGGTTTGAGGGATCACAATTGGAGTAGTTGCAGACAGGAATTTATAAATATGTTATTTGAGTATCCACTTTTAATTTTTCCAGTTATCCTGAATCTGCATTATGTTCAACTCACTTATTACTAAGCTTCTGAATACAGGTTGTCTTTGTGCATCTTTGTCACTTTTCCATGCTAAAATTGATTTAAAAATATTTTGAGAAAGAATTGAATCTTTAAGTTCCCATTTCCATGAACCAAAGCTTATGAAGTACGAGAGAGAGAGAGAGAGAGAGAGAGAGAGAGAGAGAGAGAGAGAGAGAGAGAGAGAGAGAGAGAGAGAGAGAGTGTCAGTAGAGCAAGGCAATAGGCATAAATAATTGGGCTCTAAAGCTAATAATAAAGCTTTGAAAATGTACGGTAAATCTGAGAATATTTATGAAGACAACACAGGAATTTAACAAAAGGCACAATCTTTTTTCTGCTATTAGTATGTTTAACCTGTACTAACTGTTTATCAGAGAAGATAACAATTGAGTATTTGGGTGAAGGTAGGTTTAGTAAGGCATTCTGCTTAGATTTTTGAATGTTATTTTATTATTTAAAAATAATTCAATGGACAGCTGTCTTTTAAAATTCATCTCCTATTCACCACAATTTTTGATTTTCAGTTCAGGTATTGTTTGAGTGCAAAGTGTGAAGTTTGGCAAGTTCATATTGAATCACGAACCAAGGCTGATTAACATTTTGAGGGGAAGGACTGGGAAGAAGCTGGAATTCATAGATAGTCAATAAACAGGGGCTGCAGGAATGAATTATTGTGATTTATATAAGGAACTGAAGATTTATGGCAGGCTTGAGAGCATGCTTGAAGACAGCTTAGGAATTTTAAAAAGTTAGTCATGTTATCAGGGCAAAGAAAAAGAAGGAACATATGGGATGAGAAAAGTGAGATTATAAAAGAAGAAGAAAAATAGATGTTTATAATAATAGAGATGAAATGTGGCAATCACTTTTGCACTGTTTCTAAGAACACTGCAGAGATACAACTATGCCATTATCAGGATGTGAGCTAAACTCTAGAGTGTCTTTACATTTACCTTAAAGGGAGAACAGGCACACTTTAATCATTCTTAATATAGAGAAGAAATTATAATGAGATTAATAAAGCCAAAGTATCAGGCTTTTTGAATCTGTTATGAATAAATCTTTCAATCCTACATATCCATGTCTCCAGAAATATATTTCATTGCACTTAAGGCAATTTAAGAGGGAAATGTAGACTGGAATATATGTGCCATCCCCGAATTTTATTTTTAAAAATTCAAATTGGCTCACATTCTGCGTGCAGACTGATGACTAATGTGGAGAATATTTTGATAAGGTGAGGTAGCATGGAGAACAGCTGTCTTTTATTACTCATCAATATTTATGCATTAGTTTGTAGTTTGATGAATATGCATGAATTTAGAAGATGAATTATTTAAACCATATTAGGTGATGTGCTCCATTTTACAAGTCAATAATTGGTTCCCAAGTGGATCAATGTGAGGTTGTGGGACAAATACTTCTCCTAAAAAGACGTAAATTAGTGGGGAAGAAAAATGAAGCACCATCCTCTTAGGCAAATTATTGTGCAAGAAAAATAATTTGCTTAGATATCGAGAGTGAAACCAATGACAAATTAATAAGCATTCCTTTTCTCTCTCTGCTATCTCAGCAATCTGATAAACCTATAATTAGAATCCCAAACTCTCTTGAATTTCAGGAAGTTATGAAGACTCCTTGCAATCTGTTTTCCTTCAGTATAGTTTGCTTACTAAAATAAAATAAAAGCTTTAGGCTGCATTAAGAGAGGGATAGAATTAAGATCACATGAAGTGTTATTATCACTTTATAATGCCTTGGGAAGGCCACACTTGGAATACTGCATCCAGTTTTGGTTGCCACAATACAAAAAAGATGTTGAGACTCCAGAAAGAGTGCAGAGAAGAACTGTTAAGCCTGGATTCCCCAACGGGTGTTAAGGAAAACAAACTAAACAGAATGTGCAGCGAAGTCAGATAGGAAGACAGGTAAATGTGTGAGATAAGCCTTCTCGTTAACACGCAGTAAAAATACAGATACGCTTGTGCTATCAAAATTATAATTTATTCCATTTAAGAATTATAGCATAGTCATTATAAACAGTCCATTAGTCATATATCAATTTCAGTCAAGTCTTGTCGAGGATACTCTAATTGCAAAGTCCATGTCGAATAGCCAGTGTCAGTACACATATAATAAATCTGTCCAAAACTTATCTTCTCTCCGTTGAGAAATATCTTCAAAGTAATCCAACACTTCTTCTCCTCCCCGATCCAGCAAGAACGCAGTCTTCAATAAGCCAGCCAGTAATTAGGGATCAGTAAGCCAGAGAGAGAGAGCTGCATTTGCCTCGCTTCATATATAGTGCTTTTACAACCACACCCTTAATTACATTCCTGCAGTTAAAGTTACACACACTTTAACTAACAAACCATGATACCATATTTATTATTTTTACCCAAACCAGTTAGGGTAAACAAAGATGATTAGGGGACTGGAGGCTAAAACATATGAAGAATGTTTGCAGGAATTGGCTATGCCTGGTTTAATGAAAAGAAGAATTAAGGGTGACATGATAGCAGTGTTCTAACATCTGAGAGGTAAAGAAGAGGGAGTTAAGCTATTCTCCAAAGCACCTGAAGGTGGAGCCAGAAGCAATGGATGGAAACCAACCAAGGAGAGAAGCAGCCTAGAACTAAAGAGAAACTTCCTGACAATTATTTATTTTATTTATTTTGTTTGGTTTGTCAATTGCTTACAAGATAATAGGTATAAGTAAAAACATAGTTATGACTACATGGATACATATAAAAAAAATAAAAGAAGCAATAAGACAGGGACGGTAGGCACGTTAATGAGCTTATGCACGCCCCCTACAGACCTCTTAGGAAAGGGGTGAGGTCAATAGTAGACAGTCTAAGGTTAAAGTTTTTGGGGTTTGGGGAAGAAACCACAGAGTCAGGTAGAGTATTCCAGACATTGACCACTCTGTTGCTGAAGTCGTATTTCCTGCAATCAAGTTTGGTGTGATTAACCTTGAGTTTGTATCTATTGTTTGCTCTAGTGTTGTTATGGTTGAAGCTGAAGTATTCATTGACAGGTAAGTCATTGGAATGTATGATTTTATATACTACACTTAGATCGGACCAAAGGTGGCTTAGTTCTAGATTTTCTTGGTCTAGAATTTCAAGTCTGGTGGCATAAGGTATTCTGCAACGAGTAGAGGAGTGGAGAACTCTTCTTGTGAAATATTCTGAACTTTTTCAATTGTGTTAATATCAGATACATGATATGGGTTCCAGACTGATGAGCTGTATTCGAGTATTGGTCTAGCAAATGTTTCTAGTTATTAATGTAATATTACCAGAGAAAAAGCAACGTAGGATTAGGTTAACAACTCTTAATGCCTTTTTGGTTATGTAGTTACAGTGGGTTCTAGCACTTAGGTCATTAGAGATGAGTACTCCAAGATCCTTGACAGAGTTTGGATCATCCAGAAGGTCTTGATTATTCAGCCTGTATTTTATTTTCTGATTTTTTTTTTGCCAATATGTAAGACAGAGCATTTATTTGTTGAGATTTAAAGTTGCCATTTGTTTGACCATTCTGATACATAGTGGAGGTCTTTTTGGAGGGTAGCAGTATTGTCTGTGGTGTTGAATAGCTTTACATCATCAGCAAAGAGAACACAGTTCTTATTATGATCACAGAGGTCATTTATGTCGAGTACGAAGAGAGTTGGTCCAGAACACTGCCTTGGGGGACACCACAGTTGACAGGTACAGAATTTGATAAGACGCTCCCAATTTTGACCATTTGTTGTCTGTTTGACAGGAATGCTTCTATCCAGTTATGCAGGTGTCCAGAGATACCATAAGATTTTAGTTATAGGAGTAGTTTGTCATGTACCACTGAATCAAAGGCTTTACAGAAGTCTATGTAGATTGCGTCTATTGCTTTGCCCTGATCGAGTTGTGTAGTCCATATGTTTTTTCAGTGTAAGAGTTGCAGATTGCAGGATAGTTTTTTCCTAAAACCAAATTGTTTATTAGAGAGTAAGTTGTTTATCTCTAATGGAGGATAATGGATTGGTTAATAATTGATTCCATGACTTTACAGGTGACGCAGCATAAGGAGATTGGTCTGTAATTTTCAACTAGGCTGGGGTCTCCCTTTTTGAAGATGGGGATGACCGTGGCTTGTGACCATAGTTTTGGCAAGGAGCTGGTCCTGAAAGATTTTACAAAGATTATGCTTAGAGGTTCGGCTATGGCAGTGGGTAGCTTTTTTAAGAAGTAGGCACATATTCTGTCCAGTCCAATAGATAGAGATGGTTTTAGATTGCATAGTGCTTTTTCAACATTGTCTTCTGTAAAATTGGTATGTATTAGATCAATGTAGTTGTCTGTGGTTCGACTAGGAAATACTGGGCATGATCTATTAGAACAATTAATCAGTGGAATGACTTGCCTCCAGAAGCTGTGAATGCTCCAATACTGGAAGTTTTAAAGAAGAGATTGGAGAACTATTTATTTCAAATAATATAAGGTTTCCTGTGTGAGCAGGAGGTTGGATTAGAAGATTTCCAGGGTCTCTTCTAGTTCTGCTAGTCTGTTATTCTGTTAATCTTGAATTAAAACAGTAGGTAAATATGGTAATGTTTCTGAAAAGTAATGAAGCATGGTGACTTCTGGTTTGAAGGGCTTCGGCGACAGACAGAAATCTGCGATCGTGCGCTGGAGCACCCCGAGCCGGCTGGTTTTGGGGCTAAGCCACCCCGTAGAGGTGGTGAAGAGGGGGGAGACCACCAGCAGGGTCAAGGAGAGCCGCATCTCTCCTCCTCAGCTGGCCATTACTCCCTTTCCCAAAGGCGGTGGTAGCAGTGGTCAGAAATGGCCACCACAAAGGAGAACTCGACTGGAAAAGAATGTGCAGGAGGAAGATAAGAAGTGAAAGTTTTGGCTGACCGGGTTAAATTGTAAAAGTAACAGCCAAGGTACCCTGGAATTTAAACTTACAAAAAAAAAAAAAAAAAACATTGCTCCCAAAGAAGAGTTGGAAGCAGTGAAGGAAAGTGAAAAGGGAAAGGTTTGGCTTTTTTCTTCTTCTCTCTCCTTCCCTATACTGACAACTAAGAGACTTAAATAAGAAATCGGAAAAATCCGCTTTGACATCAATAGGCAATTAAGCTGAAAATAAAACAAAATGCCAAAGGAATAATAAAGATTTCTGGACATTAAAATTTTTCTTTTTCATAAGCAGGAAGGGAGAAAAAAAGAATAAGGGCAGGATCTGGAAGAGGGAGGAGACTGCCTGGAATTAAAAAGAATCTACAGTAAAACTTCAACAAGACTTCTAAAAGATACATTTTAACTGAAACTTTGCAACTAGATAGGAACCCCAGGAAGAGAAAGTGGGAAAAAAAGAGCAAAAAAGAAACAGCTTGCGTGTATTTGGACTATTTGGTGATCTTTGGATTCTTGGTTATTATATTTGAATGACTAAAATCAATCGGGTGGTTGTTTAAAAATGTATACAATGGCACCACTTCTGGATGAATTGAAAATGGAACTTAAAAAGTACAAAGAAGATGCACAAGAAGGGAAGGGTTCTTTTGGCTTCATCTTTCAATAGTTAGAAATGGAGATTTGGAACTATGAGAAACAACAATAAACGACTGCAAAACAAGAAGACTGGGACAAAGAAGAAGCCATCTTTAATGAACAAGTAACTCTGTGTGGGGAAGAAAAAGGAAAGCGGGGAAAGAGGATGGAGAATTTAAGACTTAAAAGAACAACCAAAGAAAAGAAAAATTATTCGAAAAATAAGTATAATACTGGAAAGCAACAGAAAAGGGGAATACAGAAGAGAGAAATAGAGGTAGAGAGACAAGGGGGTAAAAAGGGGAGAGAGAAGAAGAGAGGGAAGAAGGAAAGGAAAAGAAGTTACAAAGGACAGAAACAAGATATAGAGAAACAGGGCCTATTTAAAGATAATGGGTGAAAATCTAACTGAAAAAGGGATTCTGTAAAGGTACATAAGATTGTATTGTTATATTAGTAATAAAAATAACTTTAGAAAATTGGAAACAACGTATGATTAAAATGAGGGATAAAATAGTTAGTGTAATTTAGTGAAATGTTTGTGAATAAAATAAGTGAAATAAAATAAATGAGAAAATTGAATTAGGAAGGAACAATATAAGTGAAGGGGGGGGAATTAACTATGGAAAGCTTATAACTGTTCCCATAAAAGTATGATATTTAATTGAAAAGTAATGTTAAAGATGTTAAGACTTTAATGAATATTAATATTAATGATAGAATTGAATTGGAATGGAATGTTGTTTTAATTATATACATTTATAATTTTTTTCTTTTTTTAAGAATACAGTGTGTATTTTAAGAATGTACCAAGCAGAATCCGAATGGAAGTTATGTATTATATTGAATGTTACAACTTTAGGGAAAAGATATAAAGGTGTCATACTCCAATCGGTAACTACAGGAGAAATTTTGTTTAATGAGAAAAGATAATAGATAATTGAAACAGGACAGACAAAAAATATAAATACAATGATCTGAATTGAGATGAGATAATTAAAATAAAATTGAGAAAATTAAAAGAGGGGAGAAGCTATGCAGAAAATGTAAAATAGTAATAAGATATGGAATAGAATATAAAAATGAGCATGAACCTGAATTTGTGTCTGTACGAAGAAATGTAACCGGGATTACGCTACTTTCAAAAAGATGTTTTATTTGTATTTTTTTCTCTTTGTGAAAACTCAAATAAAATTTACAAAAAAAAAAAAAAAAGTAATGAAGCATGGTAAGAGAAGAGAGCAGTGGACCACAAAACACATCAGATTATAAAATAAATAAAATGAGTAGAGCAAATATATTTTAAAATGTTGTATTTTTTTTCAGGTGAAATGATCACAGTCAACAAATGAAGAGGGTTTTACTAGTACGATGCTATGGGTAAAATAAGAGATTTTTTTTATTGTTTCTCTCTGTAAACTGGAAATGTAAACAGAAATGAAGAGTGCAAAATTGTTCCATGTGAGAGCAACCACAAATCCTCTCCATTCACACATATGGTCTTCTTCGTAGATTTATTTACTTTTTAAAATTTGTATAATGCTTGATTCTCAAGAAATCTGGGCAACTCACAAGTAAAACTATTTCTTGAAAAATATTACCTGTATATATAAAAGTGAAATACCACTCATGCATCATCACAAAATCTCCAGAACCATAAAGCCTACAAACTTGAAATTTGACATATATGTTCTTCTTGGCTTCTAGGCGCTCACTAAGAAAGGATTGTCCGAAATAACCATCAGAGCATTAGTCTTTCATATATTATTATTAACATGCTCTGATGCTAAGGAGTTCTACTCACCCTCTCTACCTGAGTTTCAGTTTTAGTTTCACAGCACCAAGCAGCTTTAGTACAGAACAGTTATGACCTAAACCATACCCAGGCTCCTTGCTGTCTCCTTCTTGCTCACACAGCAAATACTGTTTTCTATTTCCAAACAGCCCTCAACTCTCCCACACACTGACAGGACACTAGCGAGATGAACACCGGTGGATGCTAGTAGGCAGAGGGAGAATTTTTCCCCCTTATTTTTCTTCCCCAAAACTAAGCCCGACCTCATAGTGTCGTCGCAAAGCACGAGTATCAAGCTAACATATGTATATAAAAAAAAAAGGAATAAAAGATAGCAAAGAAGACAAGAACCAGACAGGAATGAAAGTCAAAGAAACAAACCCATCACAAATGTACACTGTGGTATTTAAAGATGAATAATTCATCATGGATATTTGATATTTGTTCGATGATTAATTTTTGATAAAGGAGTATTTTACTATTTACTGTATATACAGCATCTACAACTAGATCCGTCTGTTCATCCACTGGTGTTTTTCAAGCAGCTTTGAAAAAACAATATTTTTTTTAAAAAAAATATTTGTTTGGCATAGTGTGCTAAATGATCTTTAAATTCTATTGTTGTTTGCCATCAGCCTTATGGCAATATATTTTTTCCCTATAGCTTTGTAACAAACTGCTTTTAAATCTGTTTTATATTCAGATTAACAGATAATCAGAGTTGGAAGGGACCTTATAAGTCCTCTAGTCCAACCCCACACCCAAGAGGGAGATCCTACACCATTTCTAACAAATGGCAGCCCAATCTCTTCTTGAAAATCTCCAGTGATGGAGCTCCCACAACTTCCAAGGGCAACTTCTGTTCCATGGGTTGATTGTTCTCACTGTCAGAAAGTTTCTCCTTATTTCCAGGTTAAATCTCTCCTTGTTCAGTTTCCATCCATTATTCCTTTTCTGGCCTACAGGCACTTTGGAAAATAGCTTGACCCCTTCCTCTCTGTGGCAGCCCCTCAAATATTGGAAAATTGCTATCATGTCTCCCCTGGTCCTTCTCTTCCCTAGACTAGCCAAGCCCTATTCCTGTAACCATTCTTCATATGTTTTAGTCTCCAGTCCCCTAATCATCCTGGTTGCTCTTCTCTGTACTTTTTCTAGAGTCTCAACATCTTTTTTATAATGTGATGACCAAAACTGGATGCAGTACTCTAGGTGTGGTCTTACTAAGGCTTTATAGAGTGGTATTAGTACCTCACTTGATCTTGATTGTATCCCTCTGTTAATGCAATTTAGGATTGCATTAGCTTTTTTGGCTGCTGCTGCACACTGCTGGCTCATATTTAGCTGGTTGTCCATTAAGACTCCAATATCCCTCTCACAGTTATTGCTATTGAGCCTGGTTTCACCCAGTCTATATGTGTACTTTTGGTTTTTCTTGCCTAAGTGTAGGATTTTACTTTTCTCTACATTGAATTTCATTTTGTTAGATACGACCCAGTGTTCTAGTTTGTCAAGATCCATCTGGATGTTGAGCCTATCTTCTTGGGTATTAGCCCATTCCTGCCAGTTTAGTATTCAGCAGGTTTGTTTACAATTAAGAGCCTAAATTTATGCACATTTATGAAGTTCAGTAGGCCTTCTATCCCCCACATAACTGAACATAGGGCTGATATCTCAATTTCCTGGGAATATGTCTCATTAAAATTAAATCAAATTTATTTCTGAGATGATTGTTATAAATTGATGTTGTGCTGTTGGGAAGATGAGTTCAATAAGATTGTTCAATAAGATTGTATAGTTGGTTGAAAAATTGATATAGACAATCATTGCATAGGTAAATCTGCAATTGTTTGAATGGGAAATTTGGGAAGACAAATAAATAAATAAATTTGAAAATGCTGAAATGGTTAAAATATTAGCATTCAGTTAGTGAAATACTATTTAAGGCAAATGTTATCCGTTCACCAAATCTTATTTAGTAGAACAGGCCCTGAATATATTCAATATATAACAAGTGTCAGATCTGTCCATTCAAATCATTATAAATGCTGTGATTACATAGAATGTTATAATAATCAGAAAATACATTAACAGTTTACTTTCTCGCAACTATTAAAGCTTGTTTAAAATTGTTTGGGATTTTGCATCTGAACAAAACAGAATAGAATAAAGGACATTTTAACGTTATGAACAATTCAACAAATAGAACCAATAGCCCATAGAAAGAGTGGATTACTGTTAGTACACGGTGTTCAAGTAAAATGCTGGATAGGCATCTGTTCAGAAGGCTTACTAAGGCTAAATTTAGAGCAGTAGTGTAAATATTGCAGCATCTTCAGGAAGTAAAGAGAGAAGGAAGGGAAGTGCAATGGTGTTATTAATATTTAAGGGGAAGATAAGTCAAGGTAGCAAAAATCACCAGCCTCTCAAATTTCAGAGTCATGTGATGGGATAGTTAGAAGGTGAAAATGAAAACAAAAAGAAGGTGTTTTTTTTTATTCAAGTATAATGTGGCAGAGACCTGATTTCCTTGTTTGAAACAACTGTGCCTGCCAGTCCTTGCTTTACCGAGGTCTGAACTCAATGCTATGGTTGCCACAGAAACCAGCAACCCTCACATATCACTGTCTGACCTCTACTTCTTTAAATGTAGCCATGCAAAATGTATCCCAATACAATTTTCTGTCCTGTGGGTAATACTAAAACAATTAAATCAGTAGTGGGAAATTGAGAGTATAAGAGCACCATCACATGGTCTGACTTACAGAAGATGATTTCTGGAGTAGGAATATAAATTAACCAACCAACCAACTTACATATATAGTTAAACCCACCATAGTTCTCCATCAGTGAAAAGGGGAACAAACTATCACATATTGTAGTTATGGTGAAGTCGAAAAAGCATTCATAGAAAATAAAGATGTGCCGTTTTTTAAGATCCTGACTAGCCTACTATTGGTCACTCAGCAGTGACAGATGGCTAAATAACAAGGACTCCAAAATGAGAAGGAAAATGAAATTATATCTCCTGAAACATCTGGGCTTTCTTAAAGAAGATTGTTTTAGTCTTTGAAAAGTGTAATTTTGGAACAACTTTGGAATATATATTACATGTTATTTTTCATTTGAATTTTATTACATTCAGACACTGTCCTGAGCCAGGACACAGATTCTAATTCTGAAGAAAGTATGGCTAACAACTTACCAGATCCTTTCTCCCTCTAGTTAGGACAAATATTAAGGCTGGATTAAAATTTAATTTGAATCAGTGGAATATCACCTCAGAGACACCAGGGATCATCTGGGGCTGATCCAACACAGACATTCACCAGAACAATTGGAGCAGTCAGATGATGGCTTGTGGCTCCAAAAGAAAAGTAGAAAGCAGAGCAGAAATGTTCAATGTGGCTCCTTGCCAAGCAAATGAACATTTCTCTTGATTAAAGATAACTGATTGTATCCTGATTTAAGAGGTAGCTCTGACCCATTGCTTTTTTGAAATTGAAGGGCATCATTTTGGGGAATGTTGCTGAAATCTGATTTGGGTCTCTGAATTTTGGACTGGATTTTCTATTCTTGTTCATGTTCCTGTTGAAAGTAAAACCACTCCAACAAGCTTTCTTTTCCAAAGATTCTGTTCTGATTTACATTCCTTTCCTTGTCTGCCATTATCTATTTAGCCTTGTGTAAATTGTGATTTTCACCTAGCAGCTGAAGTGTATGAGTTTGAAACCTGAAAACACGACAGGCATTGTTGCTTTGATGGTAGGCATTTTGCACTTAGTCTGTAAGGGCCATGGAGCTGTAGCCCATAAAGTCAAGTATGGGATCAAGACCAGAAACAAATACTTACTTTATTTTATTTATATTTACTTAAAACTGTATACTCTCAAAACATGAACTTATATTTTTTTCTCTATGGCAATTGAACAAAACAAATTTAGAGGATTGGATTCGGGAAGACATCTGGTTTTCAGAGGCATATGTGCCTTGGTCATTCTGATAATTACGCCAACTTACTTGGGTCTAGTTGTACCTGAGATATATGTTTAATGTTGATGAGGCTCACATTAAAGAAACCAGGAAGCAGAGCAGGGTTGGCTTTAAATTAAGGCTGAGTGGGCACTGGTTTGGGGCACCAAAGCTTAGGGGCTACAATTACTTCCCTTCCCTTCTAAAGTGATAAATCTTTTAAATACAGCCAACTGCATATTTGGCACCATAAATCCTTGAGCTGGCATTGCTGGAGCATGAGGGACATATTCTTTATATAATTTATAAAATTTCTGGAGCTGATACTGAGTCACTGTGAAACCACAAAAGATAGGTTTTGAGCAATCCATTGGTTCAAAATGTCAATTTATAATGCAATTCAAAAATCTGAAATGCTTTCCACTTTAGATACTAAAACATGCTATGGTAATTTTATCTAGGTCATCCTTCTCATCCTAGTCCAACACTTCTAATACAAGCCTCTACAAAAATCAGAGGATGATTGAATGATAATATAGAACAGAGAGGAAGACAATTGGATACTTAAAATTAATATCAGTATAGATGTTATTTGTCTTAACTATCTATCTGTCTGTCTCTCTGTCTGTCTATCTATCATCTATGTAACTTTAAGCTATCTATCTATCATCTATCTATCTTTATCTATCATATCTATAACTACCTATCTATCATTATATCTATCTGTCTGTCTATCTATCTATCTATCTATCTATCTATCTATCTATCTATCTATCTATCTATCTATCTATCTATCTATCTATCATCTATCTATCATCTGTGTCTGTCTGTCTATAATATCTATTTATCTATCCATCCATCTATCTTTGGACAGATAGGAAGAAAACCCTTTCCAATAAAAAGTATAGGCAAAAACCTGAGACATATGAAGATTAAAAGGAACTTTTGGGCATATGTAGCCATTCCACCACGGTATTGGAGTTTATAACACTTTTGAAAAGCTGCTTTTCAAAATCCAAAACTCCACATGCAGAGAAGATATAAAGGCACACTGCACAAATTTTCTTGATTTAAAGGTGTGTTGAAGCAAAAAAAAAAAAAAAAAGTCCATAGAAACTATTCCAGATTTACTCATTCTTTTTGTAAATGAGAGTGCCTGAATAGTACTTTTGTACTAGATAGCAGCAGCATCATTTAATATCATTCTGCATTACAAGTCCATTATGCTAATCTTTAAGTAAATGGGCAGAATAAATTGGCACTTAATTGACTTTAGACTGTGTTGCAGATACCCACTAAAGCTTATTCTTTTTCATTAAACTGTCTAAAATTATTTTGCTGGCTTACTGTTTTGTTTTGCATACTCTTGCATATACTAAAACAACTGCCCTGAGAAAGACTGATGTACTCAATAAACTTTCATATTAGAATGTGTTCTTTTCAGTTTACATTTCCTATTTAGAGGGAGAAACAGTGAAAAAATGTCTTCTCAACCCCCGCCCCCCCAAAAAAAAAATTGTAGTGGCAAAAACATCTTCAGTTGATTAAATCGATATGTACTATCTATTCAAGAATCCACAGTCTGTAAACTAGAAAAGCAAGCATATCTTAGCTATGATGCATGACATTCAACCAGTTTCTCAGCTTATTTATACACTTTCTGTGATCCCAGGTAGTGCATACATTTTATAAAGCTGCTATTATTTATTCAGCTCAGTGGATAGCAAGATGTCCAGTTTGAAGGCAGAGCATCAAATTTATTTTCAATGAGCACAATATCTAACCTAACACAATGTTCCCAAAACACGATAAGTGGATCATTATGACAACATTCCTCCTAAACAGATGTTGAAATATATTTTTTTAAAAAAGAAAATGAATCAAACCATCTTCAGTTAAAAACAATGAACAACCAACATGTGAATGTCATGACAATAAAAATACAGGAATTAAAACAAATTAATTTTGGTGTGCTTGTTAAGGTGCTGAATTTGAACAATGAGACCAGAATTCTATATCTCCCTAGGCATGGAAGACAGCTGAGTCATTTTGGGCCAGTTAGTCTTCCTTAGCCCTGGGAAGAAGGCATTGGCAAACCACTTCTGGAAAATGTGATGTTGAGAACTGTGTTGACTTCTCCATGTCATTGAATCAAGTCTGACTGAAAGGCAAAACACAAACAACAAAGGGAATCCACTCTGCCAATTATTAAAAATGGGCATTGGCATATGGAGCAAAAGAAACTCCTGGAACATTTTTCTTTACCAAGAGAATAACTTTACTGACAGATCTACCATGTTTGCCTGAAAATAAGACCCTGTCTTATTTTTTTTGCCACCAAAAAAAGCACCAGGTCTTATTTTGGGAGGAAGTCATCCACTGACTAACCTCACTTGTGTGCATGGCCCCTGGCCTCCTTTTCACAGCCAGAAGCCTCAAGAACTTTTTCTGCAGCCAGCAAGTCTGAAGGCCTCTGCACTCAATAACAGAGCTCCAGATCAATCCAGAGCTTTGTTAACAGCTACAGAGGCCTTCAGGAAAGCCTTGAAAACCTTGCCAGCTGCAGAAGAAATGGGCTGGCAAGGCAGGTGTTGGGGTGTGCGAGACCTGGCTACAACTGTCCAAAGTTCAGCAACAGAGTGGTCAATGTCTGGAATGCACTACCTGACTCTGTGGTTTCTTCCCCAAACCCCAAAAACTTTAACCTGAGACTGTCTACTATTGACCTCACCCCTTTCCTAAGAGGTCTGTAAGGGGCGTGCATAAGCACACCAACGTGCCTACCGTCCCTGTCCTATTGTTTCTTTTTATTTTTCTTATATGTACCCATTTCATGTATTCATAACTATGTATATACTTATACCTATTATCTTGTAAGCGATTGACAAATCAAATAAATAAAAATAAATAAAAAATCTCCACCCTAGCTTAATTTTAACCTGTGTATTCTGGAGTGGGTGGGATCTTAATTAGAGCTTATTTTGCGGGGTAGGGCTTATATTGGGGCCCGTGTAAAAATTAAGCTAGGACTTATTTTCAGGGTAGGTCGTATTTTCAGGGAAACAGGGTATGTAAGTACAGAAGAAGCAAAGCCAGTTCTAAGGTTTTAGTCAGAAGCAGAATATAGTAAAAAGCCCCTTTTCCTTGCCCAATGTCTACTGTCCATCAATCCAAGTTACATATTTTATTTTGGGAAAAGCAGTCTGAATCTTTCAAAAGTCTTCTGTGTCTCACCTTGGGGTTGCAAGATTTTCTCAGGCTGCAAAAAGCTCAGGTACATTCCTTTTCTCCCTCCCAGATTCCCACACATCCCAATCATACCCATTCCACCCCTGCCTTAGCTTCTTTGTCAAGTAGCGAGCAGAAATAAGTGCTTTGTGAGTCAACCTTGACAAAAAAAAGGCAATTTACAGGGGCAACCTGGCCTTGTAACTGTTACTTTAGTTCCATATGAACAGAACATCTTTGTATGTTGTTTGAAAGAAAACAGCATAGAAGCTAAGTTTATTTGCATTGGGAGATATCTATGGATGGGATGCTGCCATCAACGAAATCATACTCTTGGCTAACACCTTATCAAAGACACTATTAAAACTACAGCTTGCGTGTCTCTTAATCTAAGAATGGAATATAATCTCTATTGCTGCCAATGATCAGCATGTAATAAAACTTGACACAGTTTACATTTGTGTAGGGAAGTATCAACCATAAAAGTAGCTAGAAATATTGGTTAGCCAGCTAAAAAATAACTGAACTGGGCTTTTCTTAAAATATTACAATAATCAGAAAAGTTATAAATAGAACCAACTGGAATAACTGGGCAATTTGTTTAAATATGGAGCTTATCAACTCTAAAATAGAGTTGCATAAAATAGGCAATATAATAAAATGTGATTTATGGTTTTAATAGCCCTTTCATTGCATGGGGAAAATCTTAATCCAAATGGGAAGCCCTTTCAAGAGTGCTGTAGGAAGAAGACTAATTAATGCCTCCAGTATTCTGCGATTATAATTTGACTTAAATATGTCCAGGTCTAAGGAGGTTAAAGTAACTACAAGAATATATTCTTGGGAACATATGGCCAGTCTAGTTGAATATCAATATCCTTAATTTGTTGCTATTGCATATTTATACCCAAGCATTCAGAATTGAATTAAAGAGAATCCATGAGACTCCAGTCAAATTCACAGGGATGAAATAGTCTGGTGTTCAGAGAGGGAATATTTTAGCTTAAACTAGTGAGGACTAATGCTAACAATTTAAAAGGAGCTTTGTACCTTACTTATTGCATAACACAGTTCTTTAAGAACAGATATTACATGGTTCTATTTAACCAACTAACTTGATAATTGTATTTTGCACTAACTGCATTTTCCAAAACGACTTTAAGGATAGCCCTAAGGATTACTGTACTTCTCCCTGAGGCCATCTGTGCATTAAATCCAAAGTATAATCCACAGTTGGGACAAGTTATGCTATCCAAACTAAAACACCTACCAGTTCCCAGGCTTAAAATTGTTTTATCTACAGCACTGTGATATAGGAAGTTGATTTCAGTTAGTTGCTCCTCAGTCAGGCCATCTCTCTTAATTAAAATATACAAAAGAGAGAGAAAAGAGCATGTTTTCAGCATACTCACATTATTTCATATAGTTCTTAGGATGACTACTTATAGTGGTATCATGTGACTACTGGAGGCCAACAGAGAATGAACTGAACTTTAGGGAACCTTATAATCCAAATGTTCTGGTGCTGATCATTCATTCTCCTGTTAAACTCTAATGCTCTGTATCTTTTGGGCCTGAGGATACATTCCAAATTATGTGTATGTGTGCTTGTGTGTCTATGTATTGGCAATCTTCTTGATGTTGGGACATTTTGCTGTTGGCAATGAGATAATTTAGAATGTATTGGCAAGTGCAGAATATATTTTAGAGATAACTTGTATGAGAAAGAGACCTCAAACTGAATTTGTATATGAATATGAATTCTTTCTTCAAGTGTAATTTCTTCTTAACTGGTGGCTTGCATGAAACAAGGGGTCTCTATTTAATCCTTTTTTTTTTTTCATCTGCAGCAGTCTGAACTTCACCAAAGGCATTCTGGAGAAGAAAATGACATCACAATAAAAAGAGTCATCTATGGCTCACCTCTAATGATCTAAGTGCTAGAGCCCACTGCAACTACATAGCCAAAAAGGCATTAAGAGTTGTTAACCTAATCCTACGTAGCTTTTTCTCTGGTAATATCACACTACTAACCAGAGCATACAAAACATTTGCTAGACCAATACTCGAATACAGTTCATCAGTCTGGAACCCTCATTACGTATCTGATATTAGCACAATTGAGAAAGTCCAGAAATATTTCACAAGAAGAGTTCTCCACTCCTCTACTCGTTGTAGAATACCTTATGCCACCAGACTTGAAATTCTAGAACTAGAAAACCTTGAATTACGCCGTCTTCGGTCCAACTTAAGCATGGTATATAAAATCATACATTGCAATGTCCTACCTGTCAATGAATACTTCAGCTTCAACCATAACAACACAAGAGCACACAATAGATACAAACTCAAAGTAAACCGCACCAAACTTGATTGCAGGAAATACGACTTCAGCAATAGAGTGGTCAACGTCTGGAATACTCTACCCGACTCTGTAGTCTCTTCCCCAAACCCCAAAAACTTTAACCTTAGACTGTCTACTATTGACCTCACCTCCTTCCTAAGAGGTCTGTAGGGGGCGTGCATAAGCGCACCAACGTGCCTACCGTCCCTGTCCTATTGTTTCTCTTATTCTTTTATTTTTCTTATATGTACCCATATCATGTATTCACATCTATGTATACACTTATACTTATTATCTTGTAAACAATTGGCAAATCAAATAAATAAATAAATAAATAAATAAATAAATAAATAAATGGCAGATCATTAACTTTTTTCGTACAATTCTTGCCAAACAGATGCTTTGGAAGAAAATATTTGCAGCTCAGGGTTGAGCTGTGAGATGATCCTTGGTGTTCTCTGAAATCAATCTTGATGGAATAGTCTTCGTGATTCCTAGACTTTTCCAATCAAGAAGCCAAAAAAGAAACAAAAAGATCAAAACACCAGCAATAAATACCAATATAAGCAGTGATTAACACCAAGATTAACACTAGACCAACAATCAAGAAACAAATAATACTCCAATCAAGGGACAATCAATGCGGACAAATAAGATAACGATAAACAACAGCCTAGTCAAAGAAATACTAGTCAAGGAAACCACTCCCACCAACAATGACAGGGCAAGTCACTAGTATATAAAAATAAGAGAAAACCCCACCCACTTCTAGCACTGATGATGTTACCTAGTTTGGTAAAGAAATATCTGCAAGAAAACCACCAAGCTCAGAGAGGACCAAGGACTCCACAGATATTTAGGCAACATACACAAGGAGTGCCAATCCTATCATGATATAGAATGGACATCTACTTTTCCCTCCTTGAACACCTGTTTGGAGGAAATCCTTTTTTCATTATATTTAAGCATCAGAGTTCTTCAGAAAAATCTGAACTATATGTGTCTTAAGACACTTAAGGATGGAACGTTTGCAACTTGCCTTGCACTGTCTGCAAGTCGCAAGGCCACTTCCCAATACATTATTTTGAGGGTTCCTGTCATCCTACAAAAGCAACAGTGCTTTTCATTCCTCTTTGGGTGAGATATTTTTTTCTCCCAAATCACATTTGATGAGTGTATTATAGAGCACACTCATTTAATCTCAGTTTGAAAACCAGTATTGTGCCAATCATTATAATCTATCATAACTGTTTTCATGCTCTATCTGCTATATTAAATCTCTTATTCTTCTTCTTGTGCCATATCCATCATCGGATGTTGGCAATCAAGTTGATGATCCTATTTTTATCAACAGCCTCACAAAAAAGTGCTGTTGAGTTTTGTCCAAACCAGTCCCTTAGATTTTGAAGCCATGATGTTCTTTTTCTGCCTGGACCTCATTTGCCTTCAACCTTTCCTTGGAGGATTAAATGAGGTATGCCATATTTTTCTGGGTGTCGCATCACATGTCCAAAATATTCTAACTTTCGCTTATATGAAATACAGCCTTTAAATTTGGTAAAGCAGTAGCAAACCCATAACAAGAAAAAATGTTAAAAATAATTTTAAAAGTCAGATTAAATTGACTAGCATAAAACTTGAGAGACCTAAAGCCAGTCATTAATATATGGGCATGATAGAATCTCAGTATCAGAATTCAAGTTCTAGATTTACAAAAATGCATACTAAATCATACTGGAACTTTAACTACTGCATGTTGTACCAATGAAAATGTCCTTTGTGAGTGGCTTAACATAAGACACAATATATAGCATAAACTATTTGAAAATAAGTTTTTCCTCTTGCAATTTGCTTCAACCTATTGAACCTGGGGGTTGTAAGCTTGTTGAATTGTTCACAATTTCAGAGTGATGGCCTCCAGTTGAAACTGGGATGTTAAATTTCTCTCTTTTTAACAAAGAAGTTTGATTCATACTTGTAGAATTTGCTAAATGTGAAGATAGCTCTTAGCATTAGGGGACTAATTCATTTCTGTTGACAGCAGAAGCTGACATTCTGAACACCATGACTTGGTAATCCATCTTAATAAGCTCCTGGCATTGGTTTACTTCTTTGTCACAGTTTCATTCTTATATCTTCCATTCAGCACATCATTATTCATTGAGAATGGTGAGGTGGGGAAACAAGCTTGCATCTCTTTAATTTTTATATTCATCTCCAGTGGTTTTCCCTTTTACAGGGCTATTTTTCTTCTTTATTTTATTATATTGTTGTGTTTGAGAGATCAATATAATACTGGTGAAGAGAAATTGGACACTTTGAAATTGTATCAGGGTCCAAACACACCAATCACAAAATTGTCTCTTTTTGCATGTGTACAAAACCTCTTTGCCCAGGTCTCAGATGAAGAAACCAGGGTACACATATAGGTGTCAGCTATGACAAATCCAAAGTATTGGTGTTCTCTAGAGCCTGGAAATTGTATAACTGGGTTATCAATGGTAATGCTGTTAAGCAGGTTTTCCATTTTAAGTATTTAGGTATTCAATTTCAGAACACCGGTGCTTGGACTAGACATCAAACCCAGGTGCTGAATTCGGTCTCCTGTAGTCACCAGCAGATTTTAAGATTTTTTTATATCCAAGGAGGCCAGTTTATTCCTTCTGCTCTGTGTATTTACAAAGCCAAAACTTTGGCTCAAACTCTTTACGGAATTCCCATATGGATATGGAGCTTCAAGAATTGTATTGAAAGAACCCAGGCTGTCTTTCTTAGAAAACTTCTGGGTCTTCCTTCTTGTGTTGGTTTTGCTCCGATGTACCTGGAACTGGGCATTCAATCAGTTGAATGTATGGCGTGGATTATACCTTTAAATTGTGGTTTTGGGTGCTCTTTCTGGCAGTTCCTGGTAGCTACCTCTCCCTGACATTTGCTGACTCTCATATTTCTCATTGGGAGAGGGAGCTGATGAAGAAATTACACCTGCTAGGTTTTATGGGGGATGCCCTGGGAGATTATGGCCTTAAGGACGCCCAATTTTGGGTAGTCCAATGGCTTGTGGACATTGACTTGCAATATCTATGAGCCAGAGCCAACAAAACTTGCTCCCCTCTGATCTTCAGCCAATTTAATAATTACAGACTGAGGATGGCTTCCTATTTTTACACTCTAACCATTCCCAAGTATAGAAGAGCTTTCTCCCTAGCTCGCTTTAATGTCTTGCCCTCAGCACTACTGGATGGGCGATTTAAGAGGCTCCCGATTAATGAGCGGCTATGCCCCTGTGACAGAGTTGAGGTTGAAACTGTGGAGCATGTCCTTTTATATTGCCCTATGTATAACACAGGCAGATCTAAGTTACTGTCTCTCCTTGAAACAGACCCTTCTAGACCCAATGTTAGTAATTTGTTCTTATATTGTCTAGGGGATGGCTCCTCATACATCACTTCTCAGGTTTCCAAATTTTTTAAAGAGCTGTAACCATCAGAGGAGAACGCTGTAATTCCCCTTAGTCAAGTTTTTGGTGACCAATTGTTCATGATTAATTTTCCCATGTTCTTCTTTTGTTGTACTTGTGTTTTGGTCTGTGACCGCAAATAAAGTATTTATTATTATTATTATTATTATTATTATTATTATTATTATTATTATTATTATTATTATTATTATTATTATTATTGGTGTCAGCTAGTGTGAAAGCTTGCAGATATACAGGTTACTGCAATATAAATGGCACACACCCTGATGAATCACATATGTCAGATATGAGCAATAATATCATCAGAATTTAATGAATTGTGGAGAAGAACACAATTCTATTAAATGCCATAGAAATCTAAAGACAGTACTTTGACAGAGGTAATATGGACTCTTTTAAAAATCTAGACCTATCTCCGTAATTGCAAGCAATAATGTTGTCAGTACTGGCATAAGGATAAAATGAAATATATTATGTCAACTTAAGACCAGAAAGCTTCAGGCAAGGTTTCAATTCACTGAGACAACACAAGGGGGAAAAAAAAAACAATATCAAAGATTTTCTTCATAGCTCTAGAGGTAACTGGCTACTAGAAGCCAGCAAAAGTTTTTATTAAGTAAGTGTACGCAATATGAAGTGAATGGATAAAAGGCTTCAGGAAGTACAGCTGCTAATGTAGCCAGAATTGAAAGACAAACTCAAAATTCATTGAAAACACTTAGAATGAGAACAGGGAACATGCACAATATGCACCAAAGAAAGCTTGATATTGTTAAAATGGATTCAGAGTCAGTTTAATGTCAGGGTTCCAAGTAACATAACCATACCAAACAAAACTCTAAGGCAGGTAATTTCCCCAAAGAATAAGTTTATTGGATATGTCATATTGGCACAGACTGGTGAAAACCTACTCCGTGGTTTTCACCGAATTAAAAGTAAATGTTTCTCACTTTCTAAAAACAATTAGTCACATGGTCCAATCAGGATGCTATCCAGTTGCTAGGTAACTCCAGTCCCCTCCTTTTGAGCTTTTGCAGGAGTGCCCTTGGTTCCCAAGAGAAAGTATTTTGTTTTGGCTAGAACACCCCAACTATCTCTATTCCCCACTCCCTATCCCTCTTCTCCGATGTGTCAGCACTAAAGTCTCAAAATGGCCTCAGTGAAGCTGGCTTCAGGGTTGACAGTGGAAATGGCATGGACTATGACTAGTATTCTCAGAATGAGTAAAGTGTAATGAAAAGAACCAGCCATTTCTGATCCCAGGAAATCAAAATGTTCTATTCTAGAAATGAAATTTACAGGAAAAAAAAATCAGATTAGCAATTGTTCTTCCCAAACATATTGTATCCCTGACATATGTAATAAGATATAGTATAACCTAGTCAGTAATTCAATCACTGCCATCAAGATTCCAGGTAGGCCACTCAATTTTATCATTACACTTCTGGAGAAATGATTAATGAATTCTATGAAAGATTACAACAAGTAATAAATCAAAGATGGATGCTTCATTAATTATTGGTGACTTTAATGTAAAACTGGAGAGCAACCTTTATTTAAAATGTTTTTTTAATTGGATTTGATTGCTAAATGTGAACAATAACTGACATATGTCTATACAGAAAGTTTTATAGTACAATTTTAGCATGATAAAGAAAATCCCTACCTCCTTGTTGCCTTAGTTAGTTATCCATGCACGATATGCTGCACTGTCTGTTATCAGAAATGATAAATCCTACTTATCTATTATAATGTCAAAATTTAATAAGGCTTATACTATTTTACTTTGAGAGTTCTCTCAGTATTGACATTAGCTTGGCATGACTTCAAGTCTCGGCATTGAAAGGTATCAGCCCTTTGTAGAAATAACCTGTATGAAGGAATACATAGAACATAGAGAGTTTGAAGGGACCTTGGAGGTCTTCTAGTCCAATGCCCTGTTTAAGCAGGAGACCATATCCCATTTCAGATAAATAGTTGTCAAGTCCCTTTCTGAAAGCTTCCCATTGATGGAACACCCATTACTTCCTAAGGCAAACTATTCCATTGTTTGATTGCTCTCATTATCAGGATTTTTTCCGCTTGGTTCTTGCTTGCTTCTCTTTTTGGTTAGTTTTCAAGCATTGTTTCATGTCTTTCCTTCTGGTGCTTTGGAAAATAGTTTGATTCCCTTGTCTTTGTATACATTCATAGCTAAGATGAATTTTAAATCCAGGATGGATTAAGATATGGAAGTGGTGACTCTTTGAGAGCTAGCTATATGCAATGAAATTTCATTGTAATGTATGCCGATTAGTGTACATTCAAAGTGACAATAAAATTGTTCTAAGTTTTAATATGAGTCTATAATTCTATAGACCTTTGTGTGAGAGAGAGAAGGAGGGAAAGAGAGAAGGGGGGAGGGAGGAGAAGGGGGGAGTGAGAGCAAAAAAGAGAGGAGAGTGAGGGGGGAGAGAGAGAGAGAGAGAGATTTTAATGCACAGTCATGATGTCTTCTTCTAACAAATGTTCTCCTTAATACCAGGTTAGACTAATTGTTGCAATCAGTAAAAACTCTGATTGGGCTTGATTTTCCATTTTTTGAGGACAGGAGGTAGGAATGACTTTCTTATCATATGCTTTTTCTTGAATCTTTTTAAAATGGAGATTTTAAAGACTGCAATTAGAAATTTCTGTATACATGCCATAAGTTTCAATTCTTTTCAAATATTGTACTTTTAAAGGGTCACTACACTGTCAAATTTTAATGTATTGTGTTAGTTTTATGACAGGATATATCCTTTGGAATTTCCATTCAAGAAATTAACATGTTTTCCTCCTCCTCCTCCTCCTCCTCCTCCTCCTCCTCCTCCTCCTCCTCCTCCTCCTCCTCCTCCTCCTGTAAACATGACAAAGGATGGAGATAGAGGCTTGTTTAGCTCAACTGCAATGTTTCCACTGACACATAAAATAAATTACTAATGTCACATGTAAAAAAACAAGAACTGTAAAATGAGCTTGTTGCTTTAATATAATTTTCTGCTTACACTCATTATGAATCATATTCATCAAGATTATTATTACTGTGTTGCATCTGTGAATATTATTGCTAAATACAGTGGTACCTTTTCTAGCAGTACAGGTAGTCCTTGACTTACAAGAGTTCATTTAGTGACCGTTCAAAGTTACAATGGCACTGAAAAAAGTAACTTATGATTGTTTTTCACACTTAATACCCTTGCATCATTCCCATAGTCACCTGATTGAAATTCAGCTTGACAACTGACTCATATTTATGACAGTTTAGATAAAATTTATCTTACACATCTGTTTCACCTGGCCTTATATTCAATTAATAATAATAGCAACAGCAAACACATTCGCACTCAAATCATATATTTTAGCTTTGGTTAGGATAGCATATGAAACAATGGTAGCTGAACTGATGACATATTGAAATTGACATAAAATGACACCCAAATAATTGTTATGGTTTAAATAACTGTATCGTCTTAGCTTTGTAGATTGTAAGCCTTTGTTTACTAGTCTTGATGGCTGCAGCTGAATCTTATCCTTTCTGCAGCTGACTAATCTAAGATCAAGTTGCCCTGATCTTAGCCTCTAACCCAGGGGTGGGATTCTACCAGTTCGCACCTATTTGCTAGAACCGGTTGTTAACATTCTAAGCAGTTTGGAGAACCGGTTGTTAGAAGAAATTACTAGCCTAATCCTGTAAGGAAGGCAGGAAGGAAACATTCTGGTTTGCTTACAGAAACTGCCTCTCCGTTAATCCTTATTACATTCTTGGCAGGACTAGACTTCCTGTCTCAGGAACCCCTCTGGAGTTTTTTCCCCTCCTTTGCTGGTACTTTGCTTGTGTGGAGTGACCATTCAAAGTTACAATGGCACTGAAAAAAGTTATTTATGACCATTTTTCACATTTACAACTGTTGCAGCATCCCCACAGTCACGAGAGAGGCAAGGTGAGGAGATGCATGCCTCAATGTGAGTGATGTTGAGTTGGCCACACCCAGACAGCCACATGACCATCAACCCATGTCCACCCAGTTACATGACTGCCAAGTCACACCCACAACTAAGCCATGCCCACAGAACTGGTTGTTAAAAAAATTGAATCCCACTCCTGCTCTAACCTCATTTGGGGTGGATTGGAGTGGGTTGGTGTATGTATAGACTGATAGGATAGCAAAACATCTCCAGGATTACAGCAGCTCTACTGTTTACCAAGTCATGGATTTGAGTTATGGTGATATTACAAATTGTTATGAGGGCACTTTTGGCTTCTTCTAGCATATTATCTGCTGGTATTTTTCCACTTAGTAATCAGTATTGAGGGTTGACTAGTCTGTTCATAAGCTTAGACCTCATATCAGTAGTTGTGCTCTGTAATGGAAAGAATGGCAGTGATGTTCCAGTTTCACCTATTGGCTGGCTGTACACCCAGCTGTTTTTCAAGTGCAGTTGGTCTATCTCAAGTTGTGAGAGCAGTTTTCTCTTCACTATGGTGAACTGTTGGGTAACTAGCTGTTTCTTAGTTAGAGTGGATACAAATCTTCTGTGTACCCATAATTTCCTCAAAAATTTCATATATACCTTCTCATTAGGCCTGCTGTTGTGGTAGCATTCCATTAGTTCCAGATTCTCTTGTTTTTATCAATGTATGGTTTGTTTCAGTAGCCCACGTATGATCGGATTATCCTGGTCTTCAAAATCTTATGCAGACTTTGTTAATCCAGGCAGAATCCAGCATGACTCGTCTAGTTCATCTCACGCTCATATTTGAGGTAGGCTGGTAAAGCATTGGGAATCTTTGCCCAAGGTAAGACAGGTACCATCAAAATTTCACCCTTGGTCTTCTGCTTCAAAAGCAGCACTCTAACCACTATCCTATCCAGCTGCCTTTTCCTTGGCAGGATTTCAGTGCTTTGCTATGGTCTTTTTCTCTAGGCTGAGAAAGAGTGACTGGTCCAAGATCACCCAGCTGGCTTCATGCCTTAGGCAGGAGTAGAACTCATGGTCTCCTGATTTCTAGCCTGATGTCTTGATCAGGTAGGCCACTTTCTTTTTCTTTTCTTTTTCTCTCTTTTCCTATTTTTGAGCCTTTTTCTTGATTTGAATAAAATTGAAAGCATTATTAAGGAATAAATAAGCAAACAAATGTCAGCTTCAGGGATGAAAAAATTCTTTAAGACTCTTCAGCTGACCTATTTTCCCCTTGCATTTTGTTTATTTTAGCTTTGGCTTTTAATATACTCATTTCTTCCTAATATGACACAACTTTTATCCTATTTCTCTGTTCTACTAAAAAAAAAATATTATTTATTTTAATGGATTCTCTCCCACAGTTGCTTTTCTCTCTATTCTCTCTATTCTCACTATTTAATTTTGTTGCCTGTATTTTGAATTTACAGCTAGTAGCTGATGAGAGAAAAACTCATAAATGTGCTAACTGCAAATACCTGGGGATATTAAGCCCTCCTTACCAGCACACGTTTGTAAATTTCACTACTCTGAACTTGGCTCTTCTTTCCTGCTCCCGTTAAGAAACAAATAAACAAGCACAGCCCTGAACAATGTATGTACCTTAAAAGTAGCACTGGCAATCTCGTTAATTTTAATATTGCTTAAAAAGGAAATAATTAGGAATGAGATATAGCTACATTTTAATGTCAAAGGCAGCAATGAATTTTAGTTGTACAAATTTATGTAAACATAAAATAGGTTTTTTCATGGATTCATTTTACAATGGCTTCATTATAAAGTTTTCTCCTGGAGATGCAAATCATTGTTCATTAGGCTCCCCATTATTTGCACTTCTAAATCAGCTATTTATACCTTCATTAATGAGTTGATAGATGAATGAGAAAGAGAGGAAGATAATGATTAGAGCAGTGGTGGGATTCAAACATTTTTACTACTGGTTCTGTGGGCATGGCTTGGTGGGTGTGGCATGGCTTGGTGGGCGTGGCTTGGTGGGCCTGGCAGGGGAAGGATACTGTAAAATCTCCATTCGCACCCCAGCCCACTAACCTGCTTTCCAGCTCTATTCTCCTGTGCAGGGCAACCAAAGAAGATCCAGCCAATCAGCTGGGACTCGGGAGGCAGAGAATAGATGGAGGTGGGGTCAGTCAGAGGTGGTATTTGCCAGTTCTCCGAACTACTCAAAATGTCCGCTACTGGTTCTCCAGAACTGGTCAGAACCTGATGAATATCACTTCTGGAATGCCTCCTTGGGAATTCTGAAAGAACTGACCCTTGTATAGACTATATGCATTCCATGGGAGCTGAAAATGACTTGATGGCACATAGTCAATCAATCAATCAACCATGAAAACTAAAATCCCTAGTCATTCTAGCCAGGGTTATATGACAGAATAAGATTAGAGCTTCTATGGCACCATCATCAGAAACTTGCAGTTGCTTTGTCAAGCTGCTTCCTGAACGTGTCTCAATACTGCCACATACCTCCACACTGGTGGGATGTGGACAATAATATATTGACAAGAGATAGTTAATAGTGTCCATATTAAAGATTTTAGCCTGCACAGAAGAGTGTGAACATGCTGATAAAAATGTGTAAAAAGCATTCAATATGATCCATACCATTAACATTATCTATCTATGTAAAAGTGAAATATCACTCACGCATCATCACAAAATCTCCAGAATTGTAAAGCCTACAAACTTGAAATTTGGCACTTATGTTTCTCTTGGCTTCTAGCTGCTCACTAAGAAAGGATTTTTTTTAAATGACCATCAGAGCATTAGTGTTTCCTATATTATTATTAACACACTCTGATGCTAAGGAGTTCTATTCCCCCTTCCTACCTGTATCTTGCCTTTGCAGGCAATCCATATCATAATATTTGGCGTCAAATCTTGCTGAGAAGTCAAATAGGGCAGCAGAAGCACACTCCCACCATCCAAGTACCAACAAAGGACATGCCATTTGGAACCAGTGTCCAAACATGAAACCGACTAAAAGATGCCCAGATAACCTTCTTCTTCTAGGGCAGTGGTCCCAAACCTTTGCAGGTTGGTGGTTTGGCTGAGGGGGAAGAGGGGTGGTGCACTGGTGCACATGCATGCACACAGTTTGACTTGTGTGAGGGGAAGGCTGGCATACACGCACACGCGTGCACAGCTCAATTCACTCATCAGCCTGTCATGCGTGTGAGTCAAGCTGCACTCATGTGTCTGTCAGCCCACCACTTGCATGAGTTGAGCTGTGTGCATATGTTCTCCCCACATGGCCTAGTTGCAAACAGGCCGTGGCCCCAGTATTGGGCCACAGCCCAAGCATTTGGGGGGCACTGTTCTAGGGCACTATATAACCACACTACCTTCTCTATATTCTTCCCAAAATTGAAGATTTAGTTCTAGGGTACTATATAACACACTACCTTCTCTATATTCTTCCCAAAATTGAAGATTTGAGATACAGAGACATTGATTCATCTCACTGGATTCAGAGAAAGCTTCTTTAGAAGAAGACTCAGCTGAAACGGTATAGGATATCTTGCTTGAGCAAGACTAGAAGACCTCCAAGGTCCCTTCCAGCTCTATTCTGATTCTTATTTTGGTGCCTTCTTAAAGGAATCCCTCCCTTTATGTCTTGGATCTGGCTACTCATACTGCCCTCCCAGAGGAACCAGGAGGACAGTCTTATAAATGCAATATATAACTGATTGACTGATTGACTGACTGACTGACTGACTGACTCTAAGCCCCTTTACTGCCTTCTTTCTGAAAGCAATTGAAGGATAATTGTAGGATAAGAATTATTTTGTGAGATGGTAGTTTTGTAAGATTGTCTGTTCTATTGCTTTGCTTTGCTTCCAGATTAATCTTATTTCATATTTTGTAGCTATTCTTAAGATTTTATGGTCTTACTGAATAATGCTTATATTGAAATAACTTGCAAAAGTACTCCAAGCAACTCAGAAAAAATCACTCTAGAGATATCATTATCAGCATCATGTTGAAAAAGTGCTCCAAAATGAACATATAACAACAACAAAAAATATGAATTCAGAAGGTATATAAAACATAGTTGATCATTTTTCAAGAGACAATGTGGAATGATATGAAATTTATGGCCAAGGTAAGCATTTCAGCAAGCATTATTTTGTCTCTTCTTCTGAAAATTTTATATCTATTGATTAGATTTCCTTTTACATGTCAAATAAGTAATAATGGGCATGAATGGCATCACGAATATTTATGCAGAGACATAAAAACCCAATAAATTTGGTTATTGCTTAGCATTTCTGCTAATATAGGAGTAATCAAAGTAATGAGAAAAAGTCATTTCAATAATTGAAACAATCCTAGTTAATATATTGCTCTGTTTCAGATAAGCACTTACTTCAAAAAATTCATTCGGATATACTGCTTCTCTATTTCCTCTTATTGTTCTGGTCATCTGCATGAAATTGTCAGAGACATTGAATGCAAAATCACATGTATTTTAACATAAAATGCCCTCGGGTTTTATCAGATCATGCTTATAATTAACCTCTTCCCCTTCCTAAAAGAATGGATCAGATTATCTCTTTTTGTTGTTCCACATCTTTCATGTGCATTTATTTATGAATATTTGTCTCTCATTTTGTTGTTATGTTCCAGAAGAATTTTGAGCTGAATCTTTGGGCGGGGGAGTGTGTAGATGCTTTTAAAACTCTCAGAATATCACTCCCTTGCAGGGCTGCAAGCTTTTATTGCCTTAAAACTTGGATGTCCCAAAGGTGGTTTTTCAAGAGTCAACTGGACTTCCTTTATTTTTCCTTGAAGACATTTTTCCTTCTCATCCAAGAAGCTTCTTCTGAAGTGAACCGAAGAGGCTTCTTGGATGAGAAGCAAAATGTCTTCAAAGAAAACCAAAGAAAGTCCAGTGGCCTCTTGAAAAAAGCAGCTTTGGGACAACCATGACTTGGATGACTGAGAGTCTCCATAGATTCTTACAGCTGGGGTATTCCAGGAGGGAATTCCAGAGATTTGGAGAGAATTCTCTCCTAAGCAAAATATAGGAGTGTAGGAGAACAAATTCCTATTAGAAGATCAGGCAGGCTAGAAAACTGAGCACTCTACCACAGACAATTGGTTTTCTCTATGCCAAATATCACAAAGTACTCAATCAGCAAGAAAACAGCTACATTCCACTTTTGTTGAGCTTAGTGAAGGACTATAGAATAGCTGATTCTATTAACAGAGAGATTCTGTAGCTTGCCTTACATGGAACTGAAGCTTCTATTTCTGAAAATAAGATAAAGGTAATATGCATATGTGTGCTAGTCATTTCTGACTCTAGGGGGCAGTGCTCATCTGTTTCAAAGCTGAAGAGCCAGCGCTGTCCAAAGACATCTCTGTGGTCATATGGCCAGTATGACTAAACACCAAAGGTGCACAGAGCACTGTTACCTTCCCACCAAAGTGGTCCCTATTTTTCTACTTGTATTCTTTACTTGTTTTCGAACTGTTAGGTTGGCAGAAGCTGGAACAAGTAATGGGATCTCACTCCATTATGCGACACTAGAGATTTGAACCGCTGAACTGCTGACCTTCTGATCAACAAGCTCAGCATCTTAGCCACTGATCCACCATGTCCATGGTTACAGGAGCAAATAATATCCTGACATATTGACATCCTATGATTCCTCCACTCTCAGAATATTCATATACCAATGATATTTAATAAACCTACCAATGTTCTTCTCTATACAGAGGCCATGGTCCTTGGAGTGAAATTTCAAGTAGGCCTAAGGTGACTACTCTGTAAGTTGGATACTTGCCATGCCTTCAATTTTTTTGAAAATCAATAAGACCAAGGCCAAAGTAATGATATTTGGAAAGAGGTGTTACTAAATACACCTGATACTTGGACAAAGAACCTATAGAACAGGGGTGTCAAACTCAAGGCCCGTGGGCTGAATCCGGCCCATGGGGTGCTTAGATCTGGCCCATGGGCCGGCCTAAAAGCAACAAAGGACCATCCCGCAGTGCCTCTGCCAGCAAAAACATAGCTTTGGAGGAGGGGGGCTGCACATGGGCTCTGTTTTTGCTGGCAGAGGGCTAGCAAAACAAACTAAAAACAAAAACAAAGGAGAAATGTTTCCCCATTTGAATTTGAGTATCCAAGAAGGGACAGCAAAGAAGAAAGGGAAAGAGAAAAGAAAAAGAAAAAGAAAAAGAAAAAGAAAAAGAAAAAGAAAAAGAAAAAGAAAAAGAAAGAAAGAAAGATGGGAAGAAAGCAAGGAAGGAAAAATAAGGAAAGAGGGGAAGAAAGAAGAAACGAGAATGAAGAGGGAAGGAAAAAGAAGGAAAAAAAGAAGGAAGGAAGCAAGGAGATTATAATGAGAGTGAGATAGGGTCTCAGAAAAGTCCTGCCTTAGCACCACAGGTGCCCCTGACATGAGCCCTGTGTCTCTCACACACAATGGCCAAGCCCACCCCTGGCTCACCACCAGCTATGCCCCTTAGCCCTCTGAGATCAAACACAACCCTAATGTGCCCTCAATGAAATTGAGTTTGACATCCCTGCTATAGAAAAAGTCATCTCTTTCTGATAGCTATGACTATTTTTTACTAATGTGAGGTCATGGATAAGGCATCTTAAAAGAAACATGACAAGAGCCCCAGCCAACTCTAAAACACATGTGAAATTAATTATAACCACCCTAGTACTCTAATCCCTATATTAAAGGTCTATAAGGCCAAAGTAATCACCATAATGACCTATGCTACTGAAAGGTGGATAGTCATAGTCATCATTACTTGAACAAATCCAGATCAGTTTCAGAAATGCTATTCTGAGAACAGACAAAAATACTCCATTCTCTGCAGTTAGAGCTGAAACAGGAATCCGTTTCATCTATAGCTTCATAACAAGTAGAGCTTTCAATTGTTGGTAGAAGGTACATTACAGATTACAGATTAACAGAGTTGGAAGGGACCTTGTAGGGCATCTAGTCCAATCCCCCTCTTCACCACCTCTACGGGGTGGCTTTAGCCCCGAATCCAAAGGATCGGGGCACTAAAGCGGCGAGCACAGATCAAAACCACACACGATCGCGGATTTCGGTTTGTTGCTGAAGAGACCCAAACCGGAAGTCTGGCAGTCCAATCTCTTCTTGAAAGTCACAACTTCCGAGGGCAACTTCTGTTCCATGGGTTGATTGTTCTCACTGTCAGAAAGTTTCTCCTTACTTCCAGGTTAAATCTCTCGTTCAGTTTCCATCCATTATTCCTTGTCTGGCCTTCAGGTGCTTTAGAAAATAGTTTGACCCCTTCCTCTCTGTGGCAGCCTTTCAAATATTGGAACACTGTCTCCCCTGGTCCTTCTCTTCACTAGACTAGCCATGTCCAGTTCCTGCAACAGTTCTTCATTTGTTTTAGCCTGCAATCTCCTAATCATTCTGGTTGCCCTTCTCTGTACTTTTTCTAGAGTCTCAACATCTTTTTTTATAACGTGATGACCAAAACTGGATGCAGTATTCTAGGTGTGGTCTTACTAAGATTTTAAAGAGTGGTATTAGTATTTCACTTGATCTTGTATCCCTGTGATAATGCAATTTAGGATTGCATTGGCTTATTTTGGCTGCCGCCACACTCTGTTGGCTCATATTTAATTGGTTGTCCACTAAGACTCCAAGATCCCTTTCACAGTTACTGATACTTGCAGTGAATCTTGGTAGGTAACAAAAATGTTTCTTGTTAAAGTCCTGCATGCCCTACCCTATCATATGGCTTTGCCAAGTTTACTTCTCATTCCATGGATTGGCACTTCCATATTGAACCTCAGCTGGCCACCAAGCTAAGGACATGTTCAAAAGGAGGGTTCTGGATATTGGTGTTCAAGTTGAAATAGACACATTTGCTAACACTAAGCCTTTGAAATGGTTGACCCAGAACAAAAAGACCTTTCAAAATGTCTACCTCTGGGCCTGATAGAAGGCCAAAGAACAGCCCTAACTAGAGCAAGATTTCAGCTCCTGGACACTGGCAATTTCATCTACTACCTTATCCATGTAATGTATATTACATGCCACAAATAGAGGACATCATTCATGTCCTCTTTGACTGCCAACTGTATGTTTCAGCCAGAGCATAGCACTTAAACTCAATAATTGATCTGACAGCCTATCAGGATCTTAGCAATAAACTCATATTTCTTACTTGCTCCAAGATACAAAGACAGAAGAAAGAGTGCCATGTTTATAGCTAAAGCATCCAAATGAAAACATTCCATCTTGCTCAGATGGAGGTCAACTAGCAAGAGGGCGTTCTTACTTGATTATTTCATTGACTGTTTTTATATTCCAATACACTGTAATATTTTATTAAACTCGGCATTTAGGATTGATTTTTTAACAGCATATACTGCTGCATACACCTCCTTGCAAATCGTGACCTCCCTATTTCATTTAATCTTGCCTCTCTGTCCGTCTGTATTTAAAAATATAATTTGAGCAGATTATATAGCACAGAGATTATTCATTAAGCTTCTTAACAAAAGAACAAAAAGTTAATCACATACTAAGGTGAAGGAGATTTGTCTGATTCCAGTGCCAATCATTTTGCAAATTTCTATCAAAAACCAAGGCTTTTAAACGTAGGCTGCAAAAAAAGGATTAAATAACAATAAAAATGTGACAAGCGTTATCGCCATACAGTGATCAATTAGAGTTTTGCACTCACATGTGGTAGCTCTGCTAGAGGCCAACCTGATGAAGACCATATTTTGCCACCCCACCCCCTACTCCTCATCCTCCTTACTTCCCTCCCACCCCCACTTGTTAACAAATTAGCCCAGATGTGTTTTAGAAATAACAGTAAAACTATAAGTTGATAAAAGTGCAATTTTACAATTGCAATTTTGATTGGAAGATGTTAGCTTTGGAAGCACCAGCAGCTTCCACACTGCCACATTCCAGTGTCTGGGAAATTGGGAGTGGGGATTTCATAGAGTGGTTGTAGTTAGCCATAATAGCATTTTTCTTCTCAGTCAAGGTCATGTCACCCTGCATCTGGACAAGGAGTGGTTAGAGAGATGTCTCCAGTTGGGACAGATGATGATTGGGACATGTGATGGACTGATGGGTGCAGGGGATGGATCTTTGATTTTGAATTATTGAGGGGAAACCCAAAACTCTCAGATTCGGGTTTTGACAGATGTGCCAGTATGACAACTCAAAAGCAGAACTTTGAGAAAATGTTTGGTTGGAGTTTGATTTCTGGAATGCTGACAGAAGACATGTATGTTTGTTAGATTGTTTGTTTAATAATCAGGTGATGCAAAACTTGTTACATACCAAATGAGCTTTCTGTGGTTGTACTATTATCTCCCAACCTCCCCATTATATGCATTTTGGAAAAAAAAAATTCTGATGTATTTTCTCTTTGATTCAGTGTGGACAAAGCTGGCTGCATTATACATCGTTGAGTAGAAACTATGCGACCTTCCAGCTGTCTGATTCCATTCCTTCATCTTCATTTTTGTAGGAACATAAAATTAGTTGTTCAGTGATGGAGTACTGTCTAATTAATGGAAATAAACCTTACTGTGTTCAATAGAGCTTATCCTTAGATAAGTGTGTAGGACTGTTACGTGAGATTTTGATGGCTTCAAAAATTTTAGCAATGGGTTCTCTGCCCAGTTGCTGGGTAGGCATGGCCATGGTGGGAGCGGCCTAGTCTCCTGCACCACTCCCAAACCCCTCCAAACCCCCAGCAGCCCACCGCTGGATTTTGAGGACCTTGAGTATATCTTTTCTTCACTTTAAGATGAAATCTAACTGAACTTAAGTTGCTCCAGGATATAATACAGCAAGACAGTGTGGGCATTTGTGTGTACATGATTTGTTATTACAAAGACACTGGAAGAATATAAATTGTTCTGTAGGCACATGTTATTACTGAAAGAAAAACCTTTTGCTTTCAGTACTCATTTGAATTAGTTATGACCCCAATGCCTAGGACAATGGTTCTTAATTTTAGGACTACAGAACAATTAATGATCTGCAAAGTAGTGCAGCTTGTCAGCACAGATGTCCACGGAAGTGGAAAGATGAGGACAAACTATTCAAATCAATTGTCACAAATGACATGACAGATGTATTTAATTGCAGCCAGCTCTAGAAGCACAATGATATCATGACACAAGGGTCATTCTGATGTTAGCATGGCGTGTTAAAGATGCCTCTGGTTGTCAGATGGAATTACATATTACAGTACTATTCACAGACATCCTTGCTTAAGCATAACATACTCTGAATTTAACCAGTGGCACCTGTCTGGACCAGTGTTTCTCAACCTTGAGTATTTTAAGATATGTGAACTTTGACTTTCACAATTCCCCAGCCACCATGGCTGGCTGAGAATTTCTGAGAGTAAAAATCAACATGTCTTGACATTTGCATGGTTGAAAAATATTGCTCTAATATTAATATGACCTGTTGCTTATTGCATCCTGTTTCCCCGAAAATACAACCTACCTTGAAAGTAAGTCCTAGCTTAATTTTTACACATGCACCCAATATAAGTCCTACCTCCCAAAATAAGCCCTAATTAAGATCCCGCCCACTCCAGAGTACATGGGTAAAAATTAAACTAGGGTGGGGATGGGAGGGTGGAGCTGCCCTACTACTTACCTTTGGACAGTTGCAGCCAGGCCTCACGCATCCCGACCCCTGCCTTGCCAGCCTATTTCTTCTGCAGCTGGCAAGGCTGGCAAGGCTTTTCTGAAGGCCTCTGTAGTTGATAACAAACCTTTGGATCAATCCAGAGCTCTGTTATCTGCTGCAGAGGCCTTCAGGAAAGCCTTGCCGGCTGCAGAAGAAGAATTTTCTGAAGGCCTCTGACAGCAAAAAGGAGGCCGGGGGTGACACATGCAACTGAGGTTAGTCAGTGGATGACATCCTCTCAAAATAAGACCCGGTGCATTTTTTGGTGACAAAAAATAATACAAGGTCTTATTTTGGGGGAAACACAGCGCAGCCAATACTTAAAATATAGGAATCCCAACTGGATGGACTGCCAAAGAATTAATGAGGATGAAAAAGAGCTGCTTAAAACTCTGGAGAGGCACTTTAGTTCCACAAAGGTATGATGATCCTTCAGAGCATCTAAACGGAATGCTGAGGACTTTTAATGGAAACAATTTAATCAGCTGCCTAGAAAGCTCTTCACGAGTTTAGTTGCATTTCTGTGGTTTCTGAGGTTATTATTGTCAATACACTGTGCAACCTTACAACTTTACTTCTATATATGGAAAGAGTGAAGTGGGATTGTATGATGAGGTTTCTCAGATTGAGATGCTTAACTAGTCAATCCATTTTTTTTATCTGTCAATGCCTCTACCTTTAGCAATATATGTTTCTGAAAATCTTCATTAGATTGGAATGCACAAATAATTCACTTGTAGGAAAAACTATTATTCTTCCAGTATAATATACCTCTGAGGATTGGCTAAATCCTTAAGCAAACAGAGTAATTCCACTTTGCTTGAGATTGAATAATGAGAAAGTAAATCATTTGCGGATTTTTGTTTCCTTTTGAATTTTTCCAGAGAACCATAAACAGCTATGGGAAAGGAAAGAAGGAACCTAACCACTCTACTTTGTACCACCACCATCTTCTTCTTTTAATGGGTCATTAAATTGACCTATTTGTGGGATGGGGTCTGGGCAACTGAATGGAGCTGAGTATTTACTGGCTGGATGCCCTTCCTGTTGCCAATGAGGCAGTTTTTCAGCAGATACATTCACCGAGAGAGAAATATCTGCCCCTATCTAGGATCAAACTCACAGCCTTCTGATTGTGAGGTGAGAGATCCACCTCTAGGCCACCGCACCACTCAACCACCCTACTTTCCATGTTGGGGGTGAAATCACACACACCAGGAATAACTAACGGAAAGGGTCTTAACAGAATAACAGAGTTGGAAACAACCTTGGAGGTCCCCTAACCCTAATCTAACTCCTTGCTCAGGCAGGAACCCCTATACCATTTCAGACAATTTTTTGTCTGAATCTTCCAAGGCTTTCAAATGCATATTTCAAGGTGCAATCAATAATCAGACAGCATGTGTCAACATTTCATTTTTTTATGTATGAATGCCTTGTTCAAGTTCTATCAAAGTTTGCTGTTGTTTGCATCCTAATTTCCATTTCAATGACCCAGATTGGATCCTGAAACATTATCCCAGGACACGTATATTTGTCTTCATTCCTAAAAATAAATAATATATGCATTATTTGTAATAATATCAATTAAATGCCATCAATTAAACATTATGCCCATTGCATATCATCAAAGTACTGGATTTTAGTATATAGAATGACTAGACTAGATTTTAGCTGTCATAGTTGATTAATAGATTGATATGTGCATCAAGTCATTTTCATCTCCCATGGAATGCATATAATTTATACAATGATCAGTTCTTTCAGAATTCCCAATTCTCCCAACTGGGAGAATCCCACCCCTGAGAATGAGTGTAAAATTCATATTGTCCTCTCCAGAAGTGGTATTCAGCAGGTTCTGACCAGTTCTGGAGAACCAGTAGCGGAAATTTTGAGTAGTTTGGAGAACCGGCAAATCCCACCTCTGACTGGCCCCACCCCCATCTATTCTCTGCCTCCCAAGTCCCAGCTGATCGACTGGGTCTTCCCTGCACAGGAGAATGGAGCTGGAAAGCAGGTTAGTGGGGTGGGGAGGGAATGGGGATTTTGCAGTAACCTTCCCCTGCCACATCCACCAAGCCACACCCACTAAGCCACACTCACAGAACTGGTAGTAAAAAAAAAATTGAAGCCCACCACTGCACGTATGTCTGCAGATGATCAGTTAAGAATGCCAGCGTTAGCGTTCAAATTGTAGGTGGTTCTTGTTTTCATTAAAAGCCAGGGAGATAGTTATGGAAAGGCACAAAAATAATTTCTTGTTCCTTTTTATTCTTTCTGATTTTTTTTTTTAATTGTGGGTCAAAATGTATATGTTGGTACATTTGGAGCTGTCCTGGTTTGTAAGAAAGTCCTGTGATGTTAGAAAGAGCTTGATCTGGCCCACCAAATGATCTTGCCTTTATTCCCTTTCTCTCTGCTATGAACTTGTTTGATATGGTTAGTGGCAAGCCTTAATTCTGCAGTCAATTTTGCTAATGGAATGTTAGACCTCTGTATTCATCTTGCCAAACCAGTTAGAAGTTGTTGTGGTCTGCCAGAAGACTGTGGAGATGGCAGCAGAATCGGACAGTGGGGAAGAACATGGGCCAGTCTGAGAGTCTGGGGAGGACTCGGACGTTGGTCCTGCGTACAATACAGAGATGAGGTCAGGGCCATCTGGGAGTTATGTGCTGACTCTAGAGCCTCCAGAATCTGACAGCAGTGTGGCAGAGGAACAAGGGAAGCCTGTTCCCACTGCATGTGTGTGCAGAGCTGCCAGAAGGCAAGAGCAGGTAAGACAAAAGGACTATCAAAAAATATATATGAAACAGCTGGAGGTGTTTTGATGAGAACATTGGATTCACTATTGTTGTATATGGACAAATCTCTAAATAAAAATAATAATCTGATTGTTAAACCAGCTTTTTCCAAAATGATTTTACAGAGATATAAATTGAAATCTGCTATCATCAGTTGTCAAGTTTTTCAATTCAAACAGAATCAAAGCTGGTTCGTAGAACAGGCTATGCTATAATAATCAGCAGAAAGGAAAAGACAAGGAATCATTGATTTAGGATGTTGAAATGGTATTGGAATTCATTTGCCTATGGACACCTCTATAGTTGTTCTCCTTGGTGGCAGACTGTGCAAATGGTAGTCAGCCATAGAAGCTCATTGCCACATTAGCCGTTGAGTTTTAGGAATATGCTGTTGTTGCTTATCAGCTCTGTTGCATCCCTTTTGCTAAAACTGAATATGCTTTTCTGCAGTCTGAGGTGTTAAAAAATATTTCCCCCCGATGAATTTAATAATCTTCTCTAGGCCCTTGAGTCCTAAGTATCAATAGGCATTAAAAATTGCAAATTACCATTGCTTTGGAAACAATAAATGTGTTTCTTCAATTTTAGGGATTGTAAAACTTCAGTATGAACAGTTAAAAACTATACTGCTTTCCATAAATATTTCATTTCTTCATCTGCATTGTGTTTTTTTATTAGAAACCAAGTTGCAGTGAAGTAATTAAAAATGTTATTTTTGCTTATTTATGGTATGCATACTGTGACCTTAATCTATCCCCCCCTCCTGATTAGTTTAATCAAATGAGAAATGGGGAAAGATGACAATAATTTGCAACTGAGAAGAAAGTTATTATGTGAGCAGTTGCATGTAACATAGCATACATTAAAAACCAGCTTCTCCTCTGAGTTAATGAAATGAACAGACTGAACACTGTTCTCTTAAACAACCTGAGGATTTGTTTATCTCTCACTGATAAACAAATAGCAAATGAAATGTTACCTCTTAAAGTAATTTGTACTAGACAATTCTGTGACCAGTTGGGTAATCCTTTGAGAAAAAGATAGTGCAGTCTGATGTGACCAGAATGAACATTAAATTTTCCTAAATGATTCTGTTATAATATGGATGGGCAAAAAAGTAGCAAGAGCAGGAATGACTTTTGACTACCCGCTGGCTTCCCCATTGACTTTGCTTGTTGGAAACTGGTAGGGAGTATGTAAGTATCATGATCATGTGGCTGCAGGGATGTTGCAATTATCACAACTTTGTCTATAAAACTGGTCTAGACATTCTGGAATTTTTAATTCCCCTGGAGTATTGCATCCTGGGCATTTTTTGTTTGTTTGTTTTCTTTTACACATTCTTTAAGTCAGAATATTTTAGGTGCCTTGATTCAAAAAAAAAAAAATTGCAACATTTACAAATCATGGTTTTTTTTTTCCTATAAAAGTTTCATTAAAGCCAAATTTCAGAAGAAAGAATGTTAGGGTCCTTTTGCTTCATCTTAAGGATATTCATCAGAAAGTCAATTACTCAATCAATAGAAAAATAATTACTCAAACTTAGTTACTCAATCTGCTTACACATCCAGACAACATAGGAGTAGAATGTTGTTGTGCCATTCTATACTGATTCCTTTCCATTTTTCCTTACCATATGTAGTGTTGAAAGGCTGGAAAATGCCTTTCTTCTGAGGGTTCGGTTTTCCTGCTGGGAGAACTCCAGTGCAAGGATTCAGACAACTACTTGGAAGCCGGTTCTTTTTATTTTTCAGGAAGGCGAGAGATAGCAAGAAGTCTGCGTTCCTGGAGCTAGCTCTCTTTGTATAATAAAAACCCTGATTTTTATACTTTTTTTCTCCTTTTGTGTGTGAGTGCTTGTGTTTGTATTTCTTAATGTTTTAAATCCTGTCAGGGGTTGTCTTCATTTCCGCCGGAGGGTAAACTCCGTGGGGTGCAGAAGGCAAACTTTGCAGGGTGGTTTGATTGGATTATCAGTTTCCTAATGTTTTCTTGTGGCAATCTCCTGTCTGTCTCCTTTGCAATATATTTTGTGTCTTTTGTCTGTTTGTTTAGCTGATTTGGCATGTCTTGTGTTTGTAAGGGTTTTCTTTTCTTGTTTCCTTAGTTTTCTTAATTATTTGGGCTTTTGTCTAAGGGGCTTCTTTAATACCTTTTATTAAATCTCTTTTCCTATGCAAGTTTGTTTTATGGCTGGCCTGATGTTCCCTTTGGGCTTTTCCTGCTTAGGTGTCACCACTGTCCTCGTGAAGTTCCCTTTCCACAGTAGAAAGAAATTTATTCTAGACTTACCATCTCTGTACACATGTAAAACGTATTTATGGAAGGAGCCTTTTAGGATCACAAATAACTGAAGGGAAGTCAGCCTAGTGCCATAGGGATACACTGCAGCGTTGACTTTTTTCTGCTGGAAAGGAGAGCAAGTTAACTTCAGGAAATCAATGGAAGGTTATCTTAACATGCTTTAGAGAAGGGAGGAACACTGATAGAATTAGAAGTGCATGGCTTATAGAGTGTCTATAAGCAATGGATTGCTAAAACCCTAAACTATACCATACCCTGCCACAAATCCTGGGAATAATGTATTACTACTGGTTTCTTCTACTTTATTTTAGAGGGGGGAAAAACTATTCTGGCATCAAATTAGTAAAAGTGGCAGCTTTCTTCCCTACTATTTTCTATCTCCTCCACAGGTGTAAGGCAGCATGGGCTTAAGCTAGATTGCTTTCCAGAATGAAAATAGGTTATTCATTAAGAATTCAAGTCTTTATTCTGAACTGAATAAAGCAAAGAGCTGAAAGAAAGCAAAGAGAGAAAGAAGAAAAAGATAAAACAATTGCAAAACTATTCCAAATATTTTTTGTCAGCTGTTCTCTCCCTGATACACACTTATGAGCATGCAGGACAAAATCCCAAAAGTTTAGACCACTGTATGAAATAAAAATCAATTGTATAGTTATACTGCTCTATTGGATAAATTACATCTAATATTTTTCTAGAACTCAGAGTCTTCTAGTTTGGATTTCTTCCTTCTCTGGCCTCAGGCATTTTCCGGGAAACATGGGGATGACGGAAAAAGCAAAATAGTCTTTTTAAAAAGCTCACAGGAAATCTTTTAACTCCTGATTGGTGGCACCTTTAAAAAAAAGCACCTGTCATTGGTTGCCATTATTCACTACCTGGATTGACAGATTAGGAATGACTGACAGTTCAAATTTAGAGCCTCATTTAATTCCTTCATGCCTGAACCTCTTGGGAGGAGATTTTTCTCCATTCACTTCTAAAATGAAAGAAGGGCAGGTGAAGTAACAGAATTAGAAATCAGAGAGAGAGGTGGATGGGAAGGAATCAAGTTGCTTTTTGAAGAAAGGATGTTTGGGGACAACCATGCCCTTTAAAAGAGAGGGGGGAGAGGGAGAGAGGGAGGAGAATGGGGAGGGGGTGGGGGGAGGGGTAGGAGAGGGAGGGAGGGAGAGAAGAGAGAGAGAAGGAAAGAAGAGGAGGATGGGGTTGGGGAACGAGAGGAAGGGAGAAAGAGTTTTTCTTTGGTCTGAAAACTATATGAAACAGAAAAAAATATGGGGTCTTTAGCATCCAAAATAATCACAGATTTACTCTGACCTACTTTAGTTTCTCTGTTGCATGTAGGAAATTGGAAAAAAAAGGCACTTTAAATCTTGATTTCTTGATTCAATCAAGCTGTAAGTATCCCAGCATGACCACTTTCAAACCAATATGAATTCAGAGCGGCAAAAGCAGTCACCTTGACAGTCTTCCGGTCTTGAAGACAAAAGGCAAATAGAGAGAGAGAGAGAGAGATTCAAAATAGGTGATTTCTAAAAAAACCATAACTATATTTTCATTCTTGATAAAAGGACAAGTTTTGGGTTGAAGCATAACTACTTAAATATTCTTCAAAGGGGACTTTGAAGAATCAGGACACTCAAGGAGTGAGAAAGGTGGGTTTTTTCCCTTTTATTTAGAAAAGGAAATTACATTATTGAGTTAATAAGTTTTCCTATTCTTACATTAATAAGGGGCTCTCCAGTTTCCATATCAAAAGCATCATCACTAGGATCAAAAACTGCTTTCACAATGATTTTTATAAGTTCAGAACAGAGTGTAAAATTCACATTAAATATCTAGGTATGTTTATGTATATTGTGTCATTTTTTTGATCATTTCCATTTTCTCCTCAAGGAATAATTATTATGCCTATGAACTAAGATTCTATTATCTCCTGTCCAGCTGAATTTTGAATCTAAATTGTCTCAGCAGGATGTGGCACAAAGTCTTAATAATTCATTTGCCCTATTTGTATTTATTACAGATAGAATAATATACATATCTGATCTGCAATTATCCTGTGGTGATAAAACTATGCATGGATACTTAGGAAAAAAAAACCCTAATGAATATGTATAGAAAACAGGGATCTGTCACTAGCTATGGATAGGTTTTGCTGCAAATATAAGGGTCACATAGAACACAGAATAATAGAGTTGACGGGGACCTCAGAGGTCTTCTAGTCCAACCCTTGCTCAAGCAGGAGACCCTATACTATTTCAGCCAAATGATTGTTCAATCTCTTTTTGAAAGCATCCAATGATTCTGAAATTTCTGAAGGCAAGCTATTGCATTGTTAATTGCTCTCACCATTAGGAAATTTCTTCTCAGTTCTGGTTGCTTCTCTCCTTGATTAGTTTACAACCACTGTTTCACCATATTTTGTATTGTCTTCAATACAAAGTAAAAATATCAAGGCTGACACTCTGGGTTATATAACCCTTAATACAGATTTTTTTTCCCTCTGAAATGTTTAAGAAGAAAATTATTTTTATTTTCAGCTTGCACGCCTATGTTTGGGTTGCAGGAATTATAGTCAATTCATCTGAAGGACACTGAATTACAGAAGATTGACATATGTATGAATGACCTACCTAAAAACAAAGAATAGGTACATTTCCAATCTCTGATACAGTATTTGCTGAAGGTGTTCCCAATGGGCTAATTTCATATCGATTTACAATCAACCTTTACAAATACATTTTGGATCCACTGCAATTGCCCTTCAGACTATGAATGTCATATCTGGAATAGCTGGCTGATCATTCCCATGAAATCTCTTATCAAATAACAAATAAAAATAGGATTTTCTATTACACTGAACAGATATAGCCTGAAGGTAAGGGATAAAAATATTTTCAAATTATTTAGAAAACTAGTAAAAAAAAACCTAAACAATTCTTTAACACATTTTAGTAGTGTTTCATTTTATTTGTGATAAATGTTATATTTCTCCCATTTTGTACTTGATAGTATAATTAGTTCTAAGATCTAAAATTTGTGAAATAATTTGGGGGAATTATAAATTCCTATTTTTCATTTGAAGAGAATTATATTTCATAGCACTAAATATTATGCTATATTATCTTGTCAATTATACAGTGAGGTGCTTTGCCCATGAGTGAAACAGAATTTCTTGAAATTGTGAAGAAGCTGAACTTATTTATAGATTAGGATGGCCTTTTGGGCATGCCTAACAGGATCCTATCAGAAGTCCAATGACCACAGATGGGCTTTGAAGCAGTTTTACTGAGTTTTTGAGTGATTGTGGTTGCTTTTCAGCTTCAACAACGGTACTTGTTAAATCTTTTTTCCAAAGCACCAGAAGACAAGACAAGAAACAATGGATGGAAAATAATCAAGGAGAGAAGCAATCTAGAACTAAAGAGAATTTTTCTAACAATGAGAGCACTTAATCAGTGGAATGACTTGGGACCTTGAAGATCTTCTACTACAATACCTGCTCAAGCAGGAGACCTATTCATACCATTCCAGACAAGTGGCTGCCCAGTCTCCAGTAATGTAGCACCCAGAACTTGCCTTCAGAAGTTGTGAGTTCTTCACCACTGGAAGCTTTTAAGAAGAGGCTTGCCTGGAATGGTATATGGTCTTCTGTTTGAGCAGGCATTGGTCTAGAAGATCTCCAAGGTTCCTTCCAACTCTATTATTTTGTTCTCTTCTAGTTTATGCATCAAATGATTTATACAGTTTTAATAGATGGGTATTGATTTAAAATGTACTGAATATATAGAAGCATTAACAAATTTCAGAAGGGTTTAGCTTGTATGAATATTGACATGGTAATAATCCACATCTAGATCACCTAATATTTTAAAGGGCAAAAAGACCCAGCTTCTTCAACAGATCATAGTTCCTGAAGACAATCTGCCACCTTCTCTGGACAAATTCAAGTTTTAGAGTTATTTTCAAAATAGGATCGAGTCCTTAGAGTATGATCAGCAAAATATTTCATTCCAGGAAGCAGGTTCACCCAAATATTGAAGAATCAATCATTATATACTACATTTTACTCGAATGTAATATAGAATATATGATGTATATTGTAATGAAAACGTGAATCGTCAAATAGTATATCAGAAGTGAAATTAGGAGAAGCTAACTAGTTCTTTTGAAGAGTAGGCTCCCCGTTTCTATCTAGTTATCAGTAACATAAAATTTCTAGTAAACATTGTTGAATTCTATAGCAAATTACAAGGTGTGATATAATCTGTATCTAGAAAGAATATAGTGAGTGACTGTAAAGAAGACGAAATGAGATAATCTGAAAGTGTAGGAAGATCTGGACTAGGCAAATACATGAGTCAAATCAATATTATATTTTCTTGGGAAGACAAAGTGTATATTAGGAAATCAATAGACAAAATATATTTTGATGATTAAAGGAGGAAGAGACTCCAGCCTGGGATGTTTGAATGTTCAATTGTGGAAGAGTCCATGAATTCAAGTGACTTTCAAGCAAGCTATTATGATAAATAAGAAAATATGGAGGACAAAAGCTTTGACTAATTGGAAAAACATGACAACTGAATTTAATATTTCAACATTTAGCAAGGAAGGTCAAAGAAAATTATTTGGTAAAATGGCCAAAAAAGAGGAAGAGAAGAAGAAGAAGAAGAAGAAGAAGAAGAAGAAGAAGAAGAAGAAGAAGAAGAAGAAGAAGAAGAAGAAGAAGAAGAAGAAGAAGAAGAAGAAGAAGAAGAAGAAGAAGAAGAAGAAGAAGAAGGTTTTTAAGAAAAGATAAAAATATAAACTTTTTAAATTTAAATATTTAATTTTTCAATTTTAAAACAGCATTGTTGAAAAGTAACAAGGATATATAATAGAGACCACTGAATTTAAGGGAAGATAGGGAAATATTCTGATCCATGAAGCCCATCAAGGACTGATAGAGACCTTGCTCTTACTGAATGCTCTCTATTTCCACAAAACCATACTTCCTAGTAGGTACAACTTGTTATTTATGGGAAAAAAGTCATACATCACAACCAGAGGTGGTATTCAGCAGGTTCTGACCAGTTCTGGAGAACTGGTAGCGGAAATTTTGAGTAGTTCGGAGATCTGGCAAATACCACTTCTGACTGGAGATTTTACAGTATCCTTCCCCTGCCATGCCCACCAAGCCACACCCACAGAACCAGTAGTAAAAAAAATTGAATCCCAACACTGAGCATAACCACATAGGCATACAATACATAATTTTAGGAAAAGAAGGAGAGCTTTGACTGGGAGCAGTTTTACATGTACTGTACGACAATAACTATAGCTTTATAACTTTATAAGTTTAGCAGCTATGCTGCTAAATAGACAATATCAGAGCAGATTAGACATTCTATTGCAAAAATTGTAGAAGGATTCACTTTTTCTTCCCTGGCCTGTTAACATTTCCCGAAGCATAACTTCCAGCAGTTCCTTTCAAAAGGCACGGTGTAATCATTCTGTCTTTCTTCCTTAACATATATTTATTCAGAACAAAAGAGGGGAGAAAATCACGAGAAAAAGTGGTAGGAAATAAAGATCATGTTGAACAAAACAAACTCCTCATGAAATTCTATGAATAAGGCAAACAGATGTAGGAGATGAGCAGGCTGAGCCTGAGGGAAGGGTCAAATATATCATGAAGTCATGAGTCTCTTTGCACCGAGGAGAGATATACAGGTGAAACTTGAAAAATTAGAATATCATGTAAAAGTTCATTTATTTCAGTAATGCAACTTAAAAGATGAAACTAATATATGAGACAGACTCATTACATGCAAAGCAAGATAGTTCAAGCCATGATGTGTCATAATTGCGATGATTACAGCTTACAGTTCATGAAAACCCCAAATCCACAATCTCAGAAAATTAGAATCTTGTGAAAAGGTTCAATATTCTAGGCTCAAAGTGTCCCACTCTAATCAGCTAATTAAGCCATAACACCTGCAAATGGTTCCTGAGCCTTTAAATGGTCTCTCAGTCTGGTTCAATAGGAAGCACAATCATGGGAAAGACTGCTGACCTGACAGTTGTGCAGAAAACCATCATTGACACCCTCCATAAGGAGGAAAAGCCTCGAAAGGTAATTGAAAAGAAGTTGGATGTTCCCAAAGTGCTGTATCAAAGCACACTAATAGAAAGTTATGTGGAAGGGAAAAGTGTGGAAGAAAAAGGTGCACAAGCAGGGATGACTGCAGCCTGGAGAGGATTGTCAAGAAAAGGCCATTCAAAAGTGTTGGGGATGTTCACAAGGAGTGGACTGAGGCTGGAGTCAGTGCATCAAGAGCCACCACACACAGACAGATCCCGGACATGGGCTTCAAATGTTGTATTCCTCTTGTCAAGCCACTCCTGAAAAACAAACAACATCAGAAGCATCTTACCTGGGCTAAAGAAAAACAGACCTGGTCTGTTGCTCAGTGGTCCAAAGTCCTCTTTTCTGATGAGAGCAACTTTTGCATCTCATTTGGAAACCAAGGACCCAGAGTCTGGAGGAAGAATGGAGAAGCACACACTGCAAGATGCTTGAAGTCCAGTGTGAAGTTTCCACAGTCTGTGTTGATTTGAGGAGCCATGTCATCTGCTGGTGTTGGTCCACTGTGCTTCATTAAGTCCAGGGTCAATGCAGCCGTCCACCAGGAGATTGTGAAGCACTTCATGCTTCCTTCTGCAGACAAGCTTTATGGGGATACTGACTTCATTTTCCAGCAGGACTTGGCACCTGCCCACACTGCCAAAAGCACCAAAACCTGGTTCAATGACCATGGGATTACTGTGCTTGATTGGCCAGCAAACTTGCCTGACCTGAACCCCATAGAGAATCTATGGGGCATTGCCAAGAGAAAGATGAGAGACATGAGACTGAACAATGCAGAAGAGCTGAAGGCCGCTATTGAAGCATCCTGGTCTTCAATAACACCTCAGCAGTGCCACAGGCTGATAGCATCCATGCCATGCTGCATTGAGGCAGTAATTGCTGCAAAAGGGGCCCAAACCAAGTACTGAGTACATATGCATGCTTATACTTTTCAGAGGTCCGATATTGTTCTATGTACAATCCTTGTTTTATTGATTGCATGTAATATTCTAATTTTCTGAGATTGTGGATTTGGGGTTTCATGAGCTGTAAACTATAATCATCTCAGTTATGACAAGTCACGGCTTGAACTATCTTGCTTTGCATGTAATGAGTCTATCTCATATATTAGTTTCACCTTTTAAGTTGCATTACTGAAATAAATGAACTTTTGCACGATATTCTAATGTTTCACCTGTAAGTCCAGCCCACCTTGAATTCCTTCGACTCTTATCTACCACAAGTTTGTTTTGGCCATTAGTAGTTCAGATTCTTGTAGAGATCTTAAGCTTGCTATACATTTTTATAACATTTGAACTATCTGGATCTCCTGATTTCCTGGGTACTTGACACAATTTTGCCTTAAAAACATGCTTTGGAATGGCTTTCCACTTTCCTTTTTATTATTTAAATAAAATGTGGGCTTGCATTCTAAATCACTCTTTTTTGCCCCCCCCCTTTTCCTTTTGTTCCCCTTTCTTCTCTTTTTCCCCCATTCTAAATCACTCTTTATTTCGCGCCCTCCCTTTAAGTAAAGTTTTGAAAAAAACCTTTCTTCAGTGTAACCGGTTTTGTCTCACCAGGGGACAAAACAACCCCTTTAGTCACGCCCTCTGAAACAAGGCCCCAACGCCCAACCCGGTGGTCTTGCTTACCCCGGCCAGCCCCCATCCCCTCTCCCCCCCACCCCAGGCTGAGGCACGCCCCCCCCCAGGGGGCCGGGGGGCCCCCCACCCCCCAGACCCCTGCGCCCAAGGGCACACCCCAAGGGACGGGACCAGGCCGCAGGGACCGACCACGGGCCCCATTCTAAATCACTCTTTTATTGCAACTGAGTGCCAGTATTCCTTAATTGCTGGAAAACTCTGTCTATATTTTGGAATGTTGCAACCACCAAATTAGGAAGTGGGACCAACAATTTGAATTTGGACAGATGTGCTATAGCAGACAGGGAAGAAGTATAGAAATATCATTTTATTTTATTTATTTGGAATATGAAATACAATTGTCTGGCTTGCTTGTTGCTTGCTGTGAGGTTGTTATTACTTTTGCTTTGCAAAAACAACTAGATTGAATATATTGCATAATGGTTCCACTTTGCTATTTTACTCTATTATGTATGCCCTATGAAACAGGGCACAATGGTTCAGTGGTTAAAGACACTGAACTTGTCAGCTGAAATGCTGAAAGCCTGAGTTTGAGTTCTATGCAACAGGGTGTTTCTTGAATTATAATAACAGAGTTGGAAGAGACCTTACAAGTCATCCAATCCAACCCCCTGCTCAAGCAGGAGACCCTATACAACTTCTGACAGGTGGCTGTCTTCTTGAAAGCTTCCATTGATGAAGCAGCCACAACTTCTGAAGGCAAGCTGGTCCATCAATTTACTGTTCTCACTGTCAGGAAATTCCTCCTTATTTCTAGGTTGAATCTCTCCTTGATCAGTTTCCATCCATTATTCCTTGTCTGGCCTTTGGGTGCCTTGGAAAGCAGGTTGACCCTCTCTATGGCACCCCCTGAGATATTGGAGCACTGCTATCATGTTACCCCTAGTCCTTCTTTTCATCAAACTAGACATATCCAGTTCCAGCAACCGTTCTTTATATGTTACAATCTCCAGTTTCCTAATCATCTTTGTTGTTCTTCTCTGTACTCTTTCTAGAGTCTCAACATCTTTTTTACATCGTGACGACCAAAACTGGATGCAGTATTCCATGTTTGGCTTACCAAGGCATTATAAAGTGGTATCAACACTTCATGTGATTATTTATTTATTAAATTTGCTCTTCATTTAGCAGTTAAAAATAAAATTAAACAGAAATATTACTTATATAGAAGTTAATTGCTACATAGATTACAGTAATATAAATAATATGCATTCTGCTAAAGGAATGGAAAACCACCATTATTTTCTTTATGCTGTCTGGCCATCATCATTCAGAATTTGCCTCTTTTTTTAGATATAATTAAATAATTCTAGCAGTATAATTTCAGAAAATTAATCTCCATGTTGGGGAGACCTTAGATTTAAAGAAGCCATTTGGGCATCTGCTTCTTGTCCTGCCTTCAGGTGCTTAGGAGAATAGCTTAATTCCCTCTTCTTTGTGGCAGCCCCTTAGAAATTGGAAGACTATTATCATGTCACCCTTGGTCATTCCTTCAAGCTCTCCTTAGAAACCACACTAGTTTAAATCCTTCTTAAAGTGTACAACCCAGAACTGGACACAATACTCTAAGTGGACTTACACAGAATCCCACAGGAGCTGGGAGATGATCCAGACTGCAATTAACCTTACATATATTTAGCTGGTATTAATTGGAAGTTATTTCAGAGTAGACATTTGTAAGATTGCATTTCAGCATCGAAATTCAGCTGTGCGTTCTCCTGTAAAGGGGGATGGTTGCTTTTTATCCTTGCATGGAAGGAGGTGAAAAATGCCATATTTTACACAAGTAACAATTGTTTCTGTCTCTGCAGAGGGCTGTCCTCCCTTTCTGCAGGCATCCTGTCACCCATCATCAAAATGGGTATTCTGATCTTTTAGGGAAAGAAGAATATTTAAGCAAGGTCACAGATGCTAAGATGCCATGTTAAATAAACATTGTACAATGGAATGAGTTCCTTTCCACTCAAATAAACAGTTTCCATAATCCATTATGATTTAATCCTCTAATACTATTCCTGTGTCATTAAATTCATGCAGTGAGAGTTGATTACATATTTGATGATGTGGGGCTGCCAATTTCAGAATGAATCCAGAGGGTCACATGCCAAAGGAATATTTATCACCACTTGGCTCACAATTTGGTACTGTTTTATATATTTACATTTTTTTCTAGCTTGAATTTCTTCTATCTCATAACAGAAGCTATCGTTTTGTTCCCAAAACTGAATTCAACAAAAGCAATTACCAATAAGGTAATGCACTGAGAGTAGTAACTAATTACATACCTTATCACTCCCCACCCTTCCAACATCTATTCAGAAACAGGCTCTCCTTAAAGCTTTTTATTCATTGCTATTGGAATTGCCATTTAAAAAAAAAAAGAACTGCTGCAAATTTGCAGATGACACTGATCTGGCAGGAATCATCAACACCCCAGAAAATAGGCTCAAGATCCAGATGGATCTCAACAGACTTGAACACTGGGTCCTAGTGTCAACTCACAAAACTCTATGTCAACTCTATGGCCGTTTTATAGTTGCCAACAGAAAGGGAGGGGGGAAAGGGGTTTGAAAGAGCAGTGCAGAAGCTTGGAATCGAAAGTGAATTCCATTCATAGTTTTTCAGAGATTGTAACTAGGTGACTGAAGTTTCTGCTGCACAAAAAATCTAATTGGAGAACATGATTGATGACTCTTGGTTATGGACATGTTTCATTGGAGAATATGAATTATGATACATCCAAAGGGGTGGGGAAAAACCAGGTTTAAGGGTGACAGTGAATTACATGTCTCAGAGTCGGCTACACCCAGGCCATGTCGACATGTTAACTCCCAATAAATCTGTTTAGTTTTGGAAGTTTGACTTGAGACTCATGACTTAATTAGGGTAACCACTGGAATCGTGGCACCTAATACATTTTTTTTAAAAAAGTAATGATTATATTGATTGCTCTAATATTTCTTCTTTACCCATTTTTAGCTTTGTTGCATACTACCCAGTCACTTGTCATGATTCCCCCCCCCCTTTGCTAAACTGAAATTGGGCACAGCCAGTGTGTGATGCAACTGGCCTACAGGTCACAATTTTGACACCCCTTGGTTATAGTATGCTGTGGGCATTTTTTTCCTACATTTTGTTATAGATGTCTGAATTTAAGAAGTACCCTGAATATCTGAAAATTGACAAGTTAGTACGAATTAGGTTAGTTTGGTTATATTGACCCAGCAAAATTCTCCGGGATCTCCATGTTGTGGTCATCCTTTTATTTTGCATAAGGAGGAAATTTATTTTGCATAACAAGGAGGAAAAGAAACCTACATTTTTATTTATTTTATTTTGTCAAGCGATTATTAGATAACAGGTATAAGTATAAACATGGTTATGAATACATGAAATGGATGCGAATAAGAAAAAAAGACACAATAGGATGGGGTGGTAGGCACATTGGTTAGCTAACCTTTTTTACAAGATGTTCCTGATGCTTAGGTAATTCTAACTCAAGTAATTAGTTTAAAAATAAAAACAGTAAGTGTATTTGTGTCTGTGCAAATATGTAGAGAATGATGGCAAGGCAAGAGGTTTATTTTAGAGATGAACTGTTAGATTGTTGTTTTAGAGGTGTGAATATAGCTGCAGGGAGGTGAATGAACATCAAAATTTGAAATTAATACACAACACATGGTAATCTTGAAACTAATATCTGAGAAACACACCTGCACTCACTACCCCCCTGACAAATTATTTGTTATTTTCTCTCCTCCTTTGATGATTTCTTTTTAAACAAATGCTTTGAGAACTGTTAGGGAAAAAAAGACCTTATTTGCTCAACAGTAGTTTATTTAGGAATATCCTGATGGGCCCATGTTGATGAACTACATTAATCTCAAATTGCAACTATTGCAATCCTTGTTTAAGCATCAGAATATCCTCCAAAGAGAAATGTTAAAGCTGTTCATCACAAGAAGGTTAAAGAAAATAGTACATTTTTAACTCTAAAATATTGTTGTTTCCTGTTCATTATCAGAATTGTTTTCTATATAAAAATAAAACATTATATAGAATTGTTTTCTATATAAAAATAAAATAAGTACTTTATAACTTTATTTCTTTTTCAATATGTAAAAGTTCAAATCTCTTCCATTTCTTCACTTAATCCTGTTATTCCAAAGGTCATGTTGACAGTGAAATGTTATGGGGTGATTCTACACTCTCTTATATATCACTTGAACTGGATATTACTTTGCCAAAGGTCAACAAAGCATGAAAACTGCTCTGCATTTGTTGAGCATATTTCTAAATGAGAAAGTAACACCGCTTCTTGATCCCATTTTATAGCTCTGTAATAAGGTCAGCCTATTGTCAGAGCTATGAATATGCAGATTTGATATTTTGTTTCATTTAAAGAAATGCATGCAAGATGGTCATGGGCATCATGTATACAGCATTTCCACTCAGAACAAAGTCATAGTTGGATGAAGAGATGATCAGAGCCTCGTCTTTTAACCAGTTAACATACTATAACAGGACCTGTCCCCTTTCGGTGACTAGAGTTACTTAAGTATTTTAAATACATTTAAGTAAGAGCTGCAGTGGCACAGTAGTTAGAGTGCAGTACTGCAGGCTACTTCTGCTGACTGTGGTTGGCTGCAATTTGGCAGTTCGAATCTCACCAGGCTCAAGGTTGACTCAGCCTTCCATCCTTCTAAGGTCAGTAAAATGAGGACCCAGATTGTTGGGGGCAATAGGCTGACTATGTAAACCTCTTAGAGAGGGCTGTAAAGCCCTGTGAAATGGCAGATAAGTCTAAGTGCTATTGCTATTAAGTGGGGGGAATTTTCAGAAGTTTAAAACCAAATAATTTATACTAGACACTCAACTGGATGGTGGCTCGTCTTATTCTAAATGTTGTCATTCATCAAAAGTTCATGAGAACTTTAATATGGGAAGTCATAATAAGTCTCACTCTATTTCTCTTTTCCCCCTCTATTTCTAGCATTTACAAATCCTAGTGCAGTAGGGAGATTAGTGATTTATGACTCAAGGTGGGTCAGACTTCTACCACCAGACTTCTCAAGTTGTTTGGGAAGGACTGAAGTAAACTCTAATCTAGACCAATTAAACAGAATGTGAGCATTCCAACTAACCAACTCCAAACCATTAAATTCTGAGACAAACAATTCCTCAAAGTTCCATTTTATTGGAGTTATCATATTGGCACATCTGGGAAAACCCAAATCTGAGAGTTCTGGGTTTTCCTTCCCCAAGAGAAATTTGAAGATCCATCCCTTGCACCCATCAGCTCATCATATGGCCCAATCAACCATTGTCTCAACTGGACACATTCCTCCAGACACACCTCTCCAGGTGCAAGGCAACATGTCCTTGATTCTCTGAGAAAGAATGTTGTTGTGTCTAGTCTTCAATTCCCCCTCCCAAATTCCCAGACACTGAATGTGTCAGCCTCGAAGTTTCCAAGTAAAAAATGGCTTCCAAAGTTGACACAGAACTTTAATTTTATTTTACTTATATAGCCTACTTTTACTTAGTAGATCATGATAATAATGATGATGATGATTCTAATTATTTTCATTATCTTCTCTAGATTATTTAAGGTGATAGTGTCCCCCCCCCCTTCTTACATATCTTTCCCTGACTACCTACATTTCCAAGTGTGAATAAAAGTCATATGATAGAAGTTTCTTCTTGTCCATCCTTTGGGACTGAATAAATGTGTAGGAAGCCAGGAAGAAAATTTCATAGGGCACTTACACAATCCTTGACCATTCTATAGGTAGTGCTTGTTTCACTGAAATATTAAAAACAGCAACTATAAACTCTCTTTCATTAAAGTGAATAAATATGGTAAGAAAAATGCAGAGGTTTTTTTGTATGTGGTCCTAGATTTTTCTAGTAATTCATCATGCATAAAATCCTCCAATTTTTAGAAATTCTCCTGAGATCAGGTACACATTGATTGTAGTAGTCAGAACCATTGCTAGGAAACTAGCAATGTTTCTTTTCATATGGGACATGTGGCCAACTTAGCAATCTCAGCTGATGATTTCTCTATTGTACAGATTTTGAACCTTTTCTTTAGATCAAAACAGAAAGGATATGTGTGTGTGATCATATTAATGTTATTGCAACCAATACACCACTTTTAAAAAAAATGTTCAAAGGCTTATGACTAATTTATGATGGTAACTGATCAAACTGTTCAGCATGGTCTTTCCTCATAATAATGTACAGTTGTGAGAGTTGGACAATAAGAATGACTGATCTAAGAAGAATGCATGCCTTTGAACTATGGTGCTGCCATAAATTATTGTGTATAACATAATAGTATACCAGAGTAATTAACAGAGTTTTGTGTGCTCAATTGTATGAAACCAGACACATCACTAGAAGCTAAAAACATAAGAGCATGCCTGATTTACTTTGGCCATGTCATGCATGCAAATTTTTTGGAGAAGGCAATGATGCTAGGAATGGTTAGTGGACAAAGAAAAAGGGGCAAGCAAAGAACTTGCTGGCTTGATAACATCAATGTCAACTCTGAAGAGAACCCTGAGCCTGTCTTTGAGGCTTCAGGGTTGCCACAAGGCAGAAGAAGGGCAGGGAGGGAGGGGAAACAGATAGATGGGATTTTGTAGTCAAAACAAAAAGTTTTTCTGTGGTAACCAAGGACAACCCAATAGGTGACTGGGAAGAGGAGGAGTAACCAAGCAACCAGCCAACACCTCTGTTGGACAATGTGACTGACTAATCACTTGGGGGAAGAGGGAACTTTCATTTTTTAATTAGGTGAAAATCATGGGAACTTTCAGAGTCAGCTTTTACCAGTTATGCCAATGTGATATATCCAATAAATTGTTCTTTGAGGAATCTACCTGCCTCAGAGTTATGCTTTCAATGGGTGTATTACTTGGAACATTAACAAACAAATCTGATCAAAGTTTAATATCCAACAATTGAAGCAAACTGTGCTTGATACAGTACCATGGAGAGCACTGCTTATAAAGTCACCACGAGTCAGACATGACTAAATGATTAAAATAAGAACAAGTATCAAGATACTTGATGGTATAGTGGTATAGCTCTCCCCGTTGCCTCTTTTAGCTTCTCAGATTTTTCCAGAGAGAACACTAGGTGCAATCACTCCCAACAGAATTTAATTTTCTAAGAACATATCTGGACATCCAGTGATATCCAGCATATGGTGGGGGAAGAAAAAAGATCCTTGAGATAGTCCATTAGCTGTGCAGCACACATGTTTCATCCATCTTTTTTTCTTGCAAGTCTGGAGGGAGGTGAAACAAAGAAACAGGAGCACAAAGACAGATGGGATTGGGAAGCTTAGCAAACCCCAAGGAATATGTCTTTGCGTATTCCATATGTACTACATTGACTAGTCCTGGTAAACATTCAAGCATGCGGGAACTGGAACTGCTTTTATATATTGATGGGACTGTTCATGGGAAGACAAACATATTTTCAATCCCCTAATGTGAAGAGTTTCCGTAAGCTTCCTTTCCTTCAGTATTATATTTGTGGACACTTTACCTAGTTATTTATTGCTTTCTTTGGCAAGAATAATGATCATTAGCCTCCAATTCCGCATTAACTACAGGAGCTAATTATAATATGGCTATATGCAATTCCGTCTCATTAAGAACATTAAAGTTATGGGCTGAGTTAATAAAAGGGAGAAAATTCACAGTGAAGAGCAACACATGAAACAATCACCTCACAGAATAGATACAAAAGGTGAAGTCTGGAGACCTTTAAGTTATTAAATTTGCTTCAATACACTTGGTCTGGTTGACAGCCAGGGTTCATTTCAAAAGATTCATTATATTTTCATTTCTTTGCCAAAAGTTCATAATAGAGTTGCAAGTTTTTATTCCCCACAGCCTTTTCAGGTTTTGCTTTCACTTAATTAATTTGGCATAGTTTTACTTTGAGGGGGACTTAATCTGATACAATTTTGTCAACAGTATCCTTCAATAATTCTGGAAGGTTCTCATGCATATGTAAAATATCCAGCTCATCACTAAATACTTTCTTAATAAGATGGAGTTATTATTAATTATTTCCCAAATTGCCATCTTGTGCATAGTTGCTGAATAGTCATATTTTTGACAATATGGCTTCTGCTTTAAGAATATTAATATGGAGCAGTGACTAAAATGTCTGAATGGATGAAGGTCTATATTAAAGTCCCATAAAACTCTTGGATATCTAACATTTGTCAAAAAATTGTTGTGAGGTTAAATGGAGTATTGAAAGTAGGAATCAATAAGCTAATATTGGTCTTTTGCATTTATTTTTATGCTTTTAAGGAGATTTGTGGTTTAGAAAATTGTCTTGCCAGTTTTAAAACATTGAAAATCAGTAGAAAATTTTGCCAGAAAATGTGTGATGGGAAATCGAAGAAGTTCCTTAGCAGCAAATAACCTGACATTGCCATAAAAAGTATCCTTCCACTTTTCTGCCACCATCTTTACAATAAATAATAACATTAATTAAGTTTGGGTACTTATTTATTCATCAATTTTGAAAATACAATTTTATACATTTCTTTTTATATCCTATCATATTCACCACTTTTCTGTTATATATAGAGAGATATATGCAACAATTCTACTACTGCATATTTTAATATGTATGGCCCTGTGGCTGTAATAAACTGATTTAATTTGATTGCTGTAAAATGTATTGTGATATTCAAAAAAATTAAAGAAGGATGAAAGTGTTCTCCTAGTTTGTGTATGAATTATAGAAAATAACTGAAATTGTTCAATGTGGAATTTTGAAAGTATGTGGACTTCTGATGGCAAATTATTGCCTAAAAACAGGTACCTGATAGGAAGGGTAATTCACATTATTTTGTGGAATATACCCCATTGGACACTGACATTGCACTGTCTGAGTTTGGCAGCCTTATAAAACTTTAGATAAATAAATAGATGATAGATGTGATATAGATAGGTGGATGGGTGGGTGGGTGATGGATGGATGACAGACAGATAGACAGACAGACAGAGATTTAGAAATGTTTGGGTCATACTACATAAAAATTTGGGACATTTTTCTCTCACATTATATTTTTGCTATCTCTGCAACAACACATTGTACATAGTTTGCAGACTGTACTAGTCAATGATCTAACCCCATTAGTTTAGCAAAAGTCCCATTTTTTTTTTTTAAAAAAAATCTATCATGTTGTAAAAATTAGCTTTGGGAGCATATCATTCAGTTGAAACATAATGTTTTCTGGAATGTATGGCTCAGTTCTTATTTTTGTTAGATATATAAAACAGTTATTTAATTAAACTATGTACTTGCATTAGTTATATTTTAATTATTTTTATGGTTAGTTCACAGTAATTGTGGTCTGCTTTAAGCTCTTCATGCAAATCGCTTGTTTTCACATTACTGTATCTGTATATGTGTGTCTCTCTGTGGAGAGAGAGAGAAAGAGAAAGAGAAAGAGAAAGAGAAAGAGAAAGAGAGAGAGAGAGAGAGAGAGAGAGAGAGAGAGAGAGAGAGAGAGAGAGAGAGAGATTTTATTTAATTTCATTTTAACAGTCCATTACTAGTTTCAGTGATTTGTCAAAGAGGTGTATCATGGAATGACTTTGGGAAAATATTATAAAATTAAAAACTATTTAATGTAGCTCACAATGATGCTTATCCATGGCATTTTTTATTACTTCAATTTGGAATAATAAGAGTGTGCAGGTTTGGGTCCAGGTCTGAGACTGTGTGTGACACACACATAGAGAGAGGGAGGGAAGAGTAGAGTAGAGTAGAGTAGAGTAGAGTAGAGTAGAGTAGAGAAGAGAGAAGAGAAGAGAAGAGAAGAGAAGAGAAGAGAAGAGAAGAGAAGAGAAGAGAAGAGAAGAGAAGAGAAGGAGGGAGGGAGCATGAGAGAATAAACTAACAAAACTCTGATTTGGAAATGATTTTTAATTACTGAGTACAAGAATACTTATCTTGACCAGATGATATATTTATACTGGGTTTTTAGATTTTGTTGTATGGTTTTGTAACTTGATTGTGCAGGGAGGGAGGAAGGGAGAAGGAAGGAAGGGGAGAGGGGCAGGAGAGGGGAGAGGGGGAGGGAGGGAGGGAGGGAGGGAGGAAGGAAGGAAGGAAGGAAGGAAGGAAGGAAGGAAGGAAGGAAGGAAGGAAAGGTATCTTCATTGATCATACTTAGTTATATTAAGAGGCATAAATAGCATCAAAGACAAGAATGTTCTTCCCTTGAATATATCTTTTCTCCTTTTGATTCCTCAACCTTCCAATTGGAACAGACTCCCATTGTCAGATGGTACAACCATATAAAATACGGTATATGAAATGGTCAGTAAAAATATTGAAATGCTTGATTCTCTTCACTTTAGGAAGCCTGGGATTTTCAAAATGAAGGCCACCTGGATACACACGTTGTCCAATCATGAACTAAGTCCCCGAGAAGAACCAGGGGGTTTGCACTGTTAAAATGTTCACAATTTTTAAAATGCAAAAGCAGGTATGTTATAACTTAATTCAATTTAATGCATTTGTTTTGACATAAAACTGCCCACCAAATGCCAAATATTTTACCTTTCCCACTGAAGACCTCACCAGAAAATTACTACATCATCCATATTTCCTGGCTTGTTTAGCAATGATTGATCAAAAAAAGATACTTCGATGCACATCTAGTAAATCTACAAAACCTTTCTTCTCACCTTGTATCACTATTTCTGCAGCATTCATTGGATACTTTGATGCCACAATCTGATTAACTTTACTTTCTTCTGCGCATATGGGAACCACTTCACAAGGGCCTTTTTAAGACACTTCAGAGAAGCCATTTGAAGGTGTTTGACAAACAATCCTATCAGCTGCTATTGAACACAAATGTCATCGCAATGAAAGGTTTTGTGTACTGGACATTTCATTCTTGTTATAATGAAAGGAAACTACAACAGGTAAATCTCTTGATGTCTCTATATAAACATGTTTGGAATATGGCCTATAGCTCATCTAAGTGACAGAAAAATTGAGAAAAAATATTTTTAGAAGTTTAAAAGGTTCCATGGGTTAACTATTTTTTCACTAGCTGAGACTTGAAGGGAGAGAACTGCGTTGAATTACAATATATATTCATTTTTTAAAGAAACATTAGATAGTAGTGAACAAAAGCAGATGCAAATTATAAGAGGAGCTATTTTGCCTTCCCAACTCCGAGGTGTACTCCATACAATCCATTTATTGCACAGCATTAAATGTATCAAATGTTTAGATAAAAAATACACATTTTTGGAGGTACTATGAAAGAAGAATTCATGGTAAGGGAAAAAAACAAACCTAGCATAAAGAAATTTTCCTGCACAATTAGCTTTATAATTTCATGCTTGAACTGTTTGAACATTGTAGATAATGAAAAGCAGAATGATTCTGGTTCTAGGAAAAATGTAGAAAACCAGGATAAAAAGTATAAGCATGTATATTTGTCTGTGTGTTCACAGATAGGCAGACAAAAGAAAAAAAGGAAGGAAGGAAGGAAGGAAGGAAGGAAGGAAGGAAGGAAGGAAGGAAGGAAGGAAGGAAGGAAGGAAGGAAGGAAGGAAGGAAAGAAGGAAAGAAGAAAAAAGAATAAGCAGTTGAATAGGAAATGTACATAGTGGTTTAAAAATAATGTAATATCTCTCAGTTCTATGCTATGAACCTTGTAATCATCTAGTCTGAAATTTGAATTTGTTCTATTTGTGATGCTCAGATATATTACAGATATATTGCTTCATGTAGCATTTCTTTTCTGGTTTGGAATACAGAATGAAATTCTGCTTATGCACAATCAGTAAACTTCCAACTGCCTATAGAAATATATTTGCATTTTACCCAATGCTAGTCATAACTCAGAGCAAAACAAAAACAAAAACAACAAAAAACCCATTAGCCATTATTCTAAAAACAGTATAGACCTTAATTGATTGATATCATAAGATTTGAAATTAGAAAAATATTTGGGAGCCAAGAGGATTATGAGATTTTTGATGTGATTTTTAACAATGACTGTGAAGCCTCTTAATCCAAATGCTTTGGATTAATGCTAATGCTTTGCTCTCTTTTTATTTTGCATTTCAATTCAGTATAAAAAATAAATAAAAGCAAACTAAATTTTCAATTAATACAGAAAAAATAGAATGCACCAATTTTTTTTAAATAAATCCTAATTTATTAAACAAATAAACACAATCTCCCTATAAACACAGACTCCAGAGAGTAATTAGGACTGCGGAAAAAAAAAATTACTATCAACCTGCCTTCCATTGAGGACCTGTATACTGCATGAGTCAAAACGAGGGCTGTGAAAATATGTACAGACCCCTCACTTCTCAGACATAAACTGTTTCAACTCCTACCCTCAAAATGACACTATAGAGCACTGCACACCAGAACAACTAGACACAAGGACAGTTTTTTCCTGAATGCCATCACTCTGCTAAACAAAAAATTCTCTCAACACTGTCCAACTATTTACAAAGTCTGCATTACTATTACTATTGATCTTCTCATTACTCCTTATTGCCCATCCCCTCCCACTTGTGACTGTATGACTATAAACTTGTTGCTTGTATCCTTACGATTTATATTGACTGTTTCCTAGTATGACTTGATTGCTTATTGTACCCTATGACTATTATTAAGTGTTGTACCTGATGATTCTTGACTCTTGATGAATGTATCTTTTATTTTATGTACACTGAGAGCATTTGCACCAAGACAAATTCCTTGTGTGTCCAATTACATTTGGCCAATAAAGAATTCTATTCTATTCTATTCTATTCTATTCTATTCTATTCTATTCTAAATGCTAACTAAAATTAGAGAGAAGTGGAGGTCAAAACCATGTCCCAGACAGTGGAAACAATTATGGGACAGAGATGAAGAAAGTCTTGTGGTGACATCCAGAAGATTTCTTCCAATTTTTTTCACCAGCTTTAATTTACTAAACTTCAAGATAAACTAATAATAGTATAACAATCATAAGAATATTGGCATGGGTGGCTTTAATTAGAGGTTATTCACATTGAAACATAAATTCTACCAGTTTGGCTGTTTGCTTCTTTGTCCAGATTCCATCCATTTTTGAACAGCATTCAAGATGCAGCTTCTCCCTAATGCCACTATTTCAATCCTTGGTTTGGAGAAATTCCTTGCACAGATTTTGCAAATAACTTACTTATTAGGCGAGTGGACCCCATTTCTAAGATGGGCAGCTAAGTGTGGCAACCACTCAAATATTAGAACACTGCTATCATGTCTCCCTTTGTCCTTCTTTTTACTTAGACTGTATATTCTCAATTCCTTCAACTGTGCTTCATATGTTTTAGCCTCCAGCCCTCTAATTATCTTTGTTGTTCTTCTCTGCACTCTTTCCAGAGTCTCAACATCTTTTTTATATCATGGTGACCATATCCTAGTTCCATTATATTAGACTTATCAGCAACAGCAACAGCAGCAGCAGAGTTACAATAGTGTCTGTGATAAAAGTTAAAAAGAAGAAAAGTTTGTTCCCCTCCCCTCCAGTTCTCCCCCACCCCATCAATTGAACTGTCTTTGGGAAATGCAATTTTTTAAAGCATTGCTGGAATATAACTAGTGTTTGTAAACCATATTTCCCTGGCCCCAGTGTGCAACATTATGCTTTTATGAAGCATGTCAGGTGCTGGAAAAAGACTTCTTTTTGCTCTCCTTGGTTGTTGCTATCAGCTCCTGTCATAAATAATTGATCTGGGGATGTTTTCTTCTTTTTAATTTGGCTTCCTCCTAGATCAGTCTAAACTCAGCCCAGCTCTGTGAATTGCAATCTGTGGGTTGCTTTTGAATCAGGCAGAATTTTGCCCATTCCTAATTACAGAATTCCCCCCCACACACACACACATTCACTCAGGAAATTGATGCCAATGTTTTTAGTCATCATCATTGACACAGTGAAAGGCTTTGTTGGGGATGGGACTTTAAAAAGGTGGGGGGAAATTAAAGTTCATATGCATTATTAGATCTTGAATACATGGAAGGAACATTGTTTTTCCTCCTGGATTAAAACAATAATTCCCTGAAAGAAATCTGCTTATTTTTTGATTATTACATTCCTCTTCAAAGAGAGACTAATATTTTCCTTGTATTTATAAGATAGCTTTGATGAATCACTTGTACCCACTGCCCAGTTGCTTGGAATGAGAATGAAGGGACGGTGACTTTCATAACGAGTTGTGTAGCAAGAAGGCTTGTGAAACAAAGTTTGTATTCTCTACACTGAAGAGATTTTTTTTTTTTAGTATTTATTTGATTTGTCAATCGCTTACAAGATACAGGTATAAGAATAAACATAGTTTTGAATACATGAGATAGATACTTATAAGAAAAATAAAAAGAAACAATAGGACAGGGACAGTAGGCACAATCGGTGCGCTTATGCATGCCCCCTTCTTAGGAAGGGGGGTGAGGTCAATAGTAGACAGTCTAAGTTAAAGTTTTTGGGGTTTGGAGAAGAAACGACAGAGTCAGGTAGAATATTCCAAACATTGACCATTCTGTTGCTGAAGTTGTATTTTCTGCAGTCAAGTTTGGTGTGGTTAACCTTGAGTTTGTATCTATTGTGTGCTCTTGTATTGTTATGATTGAAGCTGAGGTTATGATCTGTGCCATGGAGATGCTGTGATACTCTTCTTGCCAATGTAACGAAGGAACACAGTTCTACTCAGCAAAATGATTCAATGGTCTCCAAAACTGGGCTAGTGTTATGGAAGAAGACTTCTGGCAGCCTTCAAGGCCCATCCAACAGTGTTTCTACTTGGCTAGATGACTTCCGCATGTCTTGCCGTAGTCAGTATGTGCTGAAGCCTTCTCTGTTAAGCATCTACTTTTTAGAACAGGGTTGTCAAACTCAAGGCCCATGGGCCAGATCTGGCCCATGGGGTACTTAGATCTGGCCCCCAGAGCCACCCTGGAAACAGTAAAGGACCAGCCTCTGGCAGTGAAAATGGAGCTGGGGGGGTATGTGTGGTCCACCTGAGCTCCATTTTTGCTGGCAGAGGGCTGGAGGCCGTCACAGCTGAAAACAGATGTCAAGATGGCCACACCCCCTGGCCACACACTCCTGGCCCCCTGAGGTCAAACACAACCTTGATGTGGCCCTCAATGAAATTGAGTTTGACAGTCCTGTTTTAGAACAACTCTAACCTCCTGAGATGTTTTCCTCACCATGACTATGTTTACAAAAGCCTTGATTCTGATTTAGTGGTGGGTTCTCCATATTTCTCCACTTTTGTGTTTTATTTTATTAGAGCTCTTTATTGTATTAGGACTTTATTGTATTTATTAGAGCTTTTTTATTATATTCTTTATTGTATTGTATTCTAGGTCACTGCAAAATTGTGTGACCTTATAAATTTAATTAAATAAAAAAGATAAAAATAAAAGCCAGCTTTATGGAAGTTCTTCCCCATGCATGAAAAAACATATCTAGTGGACCGCCTTTGACACATGTCATGGAACTGCTCATAGCCCTCAGAGAAGCCATCCAGTGTAGAAATATGTCAGCTGAGAAAAGTTTTAGAGCTTGCAATTTGAATTGGTGGTGATGGTGGTTATATCCTCCTCCTCCTCCTCCTCCTCTCACTTCTGATGTCAAAAGAGAAATTATATTTCTTGCTTTTCTGGTGGCCTCAACCATTGTTGTCTCTCCATCTTCTTCTGGGTCTGCCTTGTGTTCTTTGATTTTCTCCTTTTTTTTTTTTTTTTTTTATATGCCTTGTATAAAATCCCAAGATATCCTCTCCAGGGAGCAAACACTTTATTTGCTGTTTTTTTTTATATAGTTTAAGATTGGTTCTATGCCAATTCTTTCTCTTATGATCTCATTTCTGATTTTATCCCTTCTGGTCACTCCAGCATAAATGTCTAATTTCCATTGAATAATTGATGGAAAGTTAAATTTTCAGTTATGTTTTATTGTAAGTTTTGAACACTTATATTTTATAATTAATGAAACCTTGTTCCTTTGCAAAGTTGGGTCCATATTACATACATACAAAAGCATATGTACAATATATATATTTATTTGTTATTTTAAGTACCAAAATACCTTATAGAATGAATATTTTTAGAAAAATATATATATATACACACACATATATACACACACATACATATGCATATGTGTGTGTGTGTGTGTGTGTTTTCTGAGGTTTTTGCGGGTATTTGTATGTGGATCTTTGGTTATTCGGGTTTTGTCCCACGTAAAATTTGAAGTATCTTGGCAACGTTTCAACGAAATCTCATTCATCATCTTCAGGCTTGTGTCTTCGGCTTTGTGCTTCTCGGAGTAATGTGAGCTTGCAGCTGCTTCTTCCTTTTAACTTCTAGTGGGGGTATGAAGCAAACGGACACCCACCATGAAGATGTGGCACGACCACGAACGTGAAGCCAATCAACAGGATCACAGCTCACCAGCTCAAATCCCCCGGCAACTAAGACTAACCTGAGCACAACCAAGCCCCCACCTGAACAGAACACACCCCCACCCAATCAGAACACAGCCAAGCCCCCACCCAATACAGAAGCCTGATGATGGCAGATGAGATTCTGCCAAAACGTTGCTACAACTTTAACAGCAGAACTATAATGACGTGGGAAAATACCCGAAGAAACCTAAATACCATATATCAGCATATATGCATATATGCATATATGCATATATGCATATATGCATATATATATATATATATATATATATATATATATATATATATATATATATATATATATATATATATATATGTTTTCTTAAGTTTTCGCGGTACTTACATGTATGGTGTTCGGCTTGGTTCGGGTATTTTCCCACGTCATTGTAGTTCTTTTAAAGTTGTAGCAACGTTTCAGCAGAATCTCATCTGCCATCATCAGGCTTCTGTATTGTGTCCGTCTGTGAGTCAGACTTTTACAGTGGTTTCAGATTTGAATTTGGGGCAGCCTATTGCTGTGCCAGAATGGTTTTTTCTTCATCCTGATTGGTTGGGAGTCTTGGTCTGTGTTTATTGGTCTCGGAGTTTGCTGTGTTCTGCTTGATTGGTGTCTCTAATATCTTCTGTCTGTTTTTGGCTCTTTTTGTATCTTGATTGGCTGGCAGCATTGTGTTGCTTTAATGGAGGTCTTTAGTGCAGCTTGGCTCGGGTAAATGGACGGCTATCATTAGTTAGGAAGCTGGGTTTCATCTGGGTGCCTGGTTGGGATGTGTTTGAGCTGGAGGTATCAGGGGGGGATCTGTTTGTGCCCAGGTGTTTGCCTGGCTTGTGGTGTGGAGATTTTTTTGTTTGTGAGTGCAGGCTTCCAAATGATTGACAGCCTGGTGGAATCATCTCTTCTATTCATGCTTTCTGGTCTTTTTTCAATCTCTATGGCTTCTCTGATGATTCTGTGATTAGGGTTTTCTATAGTGGCCAGGGTTTTGGTGCCATTGAAGTTGATGCTATGACCTGTGGCTTCCATGTGTTGGACTAGTGAGGAAGTGTGTTCCAGCTTTTTGACTGCATTTTTGTGTTCATCCAGGCGGGTGCTTATTCTTCTATTGGTCTGTCCAATGTATGTGGCCGGGCATGATGCACAGGGGACTTCGTATATGCCTTGGTTTTCCAGGTCAATTTTATCTTTGGGGTTGCTAAGGATGGCTGCTATTTTTCTGTCTGTTTTGAAGGCAGTCCTGATGTGATGTCTGTGTAGTACCTTACTAATTTTGTCTGTAGTACCTCTTATGTAGGGCAGGACAGCTGTTCCATAGGTCTGTTCATCTTCTGGGTCTCTATTATGTTTCAGTGTGTTTTTGTGGATCAAGCTGGTGATTTTGCTTTTGTGGAAGCCGTTGGCTGTCAGTACTTTAGTCAGGGTGCATAGTTCAGTCTTAATGTGTGTCTTGTCTGCCAGGCGTTTGGTTCTGGTAATTAGTGTTTTAGCCACAGAGTTTATCTGTGCTGGGTGGTGGTGGGATTGGGCGTTGAGGTAGCGGTTGGTGTGGGTTTTCTTCTGGTATATGGTGTGTCCTAGTGTGCCATCTGTTTTTTGTAGATTAGTACATCTAGGAATGGTAGTTGTTTGTTTGTTTCTGTTTCCATGGTGAACTTGATTTTGGGGTGTGCGCTGTTTAGGTGTGTTAGGAAATTGTTTAAGTTTTCTTGTCCATGGGGCCAAATCACGAATGTGTCATCGATGTATCTTAACCATAGTTTGGGTTTGAGGATGGCATTGGCCAGGGCTCTGGATTCGAATTCTTCCATGAACAGGTTTGCAATGACAGGTGACAGTGGTGATCCCATGGGAGCTCCTTCTATTTGTTTGTATCTTTGTCCTTTGTATATGAAATATGTGTTGGTTAAGCAGTGTTCTGTTAGTTCCATGAGGTGTTTAGCTGGTTGGTATTTATTTTTGATGATTTCAAGGGTCTCTTTTATTGGGACTTGAGTGAATAGTGAAACCACGTCAAAACTTACAAGCAGATCTTCTTGCTCCACGTGTAGATCTTTGATCATTTCCAAGAAGTGGTATGAGTTTTTTACATGAGAAGCTGCTGTTTCAGCATGGGGCTGTAGCTCTTTTGCTAGGTGTTTAGCTAGGTTTTGTAGTGGTGCTCCTCTGGAGCTGACTATGGGTCTGAGAGGTATGCCTTCTTTGTGTATTTTTGGGAGGCCGTATAGTTTGGGGCATCTGGAAGATTTCTCTCTGGGTATGATCGCGTGTTGGATCTCTTTGCTTATGTGGCTGGTTATAATTTTCTTCTTGGTTAATTTTTCAGATATGTGGTTGGGTCTGTGTTTATGGGTTTGTATGTGGAGTCTTGGAGTAGGTCTGTCAATTTTGTTTCGTAGTCTTTTCTGTCCATTACTACAGTGGCATTCCCTTTGTCTGCTGGGAGGATGATTATGCTGCTATCTCTTTTCAGGGTTTGTAGTGCTTTGATTTCATTTTTCTGTAAGTTGCTTTTTGGTGGTTTGCTTGTGCATAAGATGTTGGTAACTTGGTGTCTTATTTTATCAGCTTCATCTGTATTTAATTTAGTTAGGCTGGATTCTACTGCACATATGATGGATTCTGTGGGGATTTTTGGGGTGCTATAGCATAATTGAATCCTTTGGTTAGGACATCTGTTTCTGTTTTGGTGAGTTCTCTGTTGGAAACGTTGTGCACTAATTGTTTCAGGTGTTGTTGTGAGTTGTTGGGGGTTTTCTTGTCATGTTCTAATTTCTTTAGTTTTTTCAATAATTTTTCTTGTTTGTAAATGCCTTCAGAATCAGCTCTCCAAGTTGTAAGTTGTTTTATCTTGTCCCAAAGTAGAGGTGGATTTTGCTGCTCAGTTCCAGGTGTAGTGCTAGCAAATCTTTGTTTAACTGATCTAATCGGAATCTCTTATTGTGGAGCTCGTTCCTTAGTAAAGCCATTTCAGTTCTTTTCAGGATACGTTTAGTGGCTGCTGTGCTTTGATGAAATGTTAATTTGAAGCAGGTTGGTGTAGTATTGTTGTCTCTGCAGCTGCGTAGGAATTGGAGGTCACATAGTATTCCTGCTCTTTTAATTTCCAGTTTCTCGTAGGTTTTGATCTGGCTGTTTATTTCCTCCCGTAGAGGTTTGATATTTGTTTTCTTAAGTTTTCGGGTACTTACATGTATGGTGTTCGGCTTGGTTCGGGTATTTTCCCACGTCATTGTAGTTCTTTTAAAGTTGTAGCAACGTTTCAGCAGAATCTCATCTGCCATCATCAGGCTTCTGTATTGTGTCCGTCTGTGAGTCAGACTTTTACAGTGGTTTCAGATTTGAATTTGGGGCAGCCTATTGCTGTGCCAGAATGGTTTTTCTTCATCCTGATTGGTTGGGAGTCTTGGTCTGTGTTTATTGGTCTCGGAGTTTGCTGTGTTCTGCTTGATTGGTGTCTCTAATATCTTCTGTCTGTTTTTTGGCTCTTTTTGTATCTTGATTGGCTGGCAGCATTGTGTTGCTTTAATGGAGGTCTTTAGTGCAGCTTGGCTTCGGGTAAATGGACGGCTATCATTAGTTAGGAAGCTGGGTTTCATCTGGGTGCCTGGTTGGGATGTGTTTGAGCTGGAGGTATCAGGGGGATCTGTTTGTGCCCAGGTGTTTGCCTGGCTTGTGGTGTGGAGATTTTTTGTTTGTGAGTGCAGGCTTCCAAATGATTGACAGCCTGGTGGAATCATCTCTTCTATTCATGCTTTCTGGTCTTTTTTCAATCTCTATGGCTTCTCTGATGATTCTGTGATTAGGGTTTTCTATAGTGGCCAGGGTTTTGGTGCCATTGAAGTTGATGCTATGACCTGTGGCTTCCATGTGTTGGACTAGTGAGGAAGTGTGTTCCAGCTTTTTGACTGCATTTTGTGTTCATCCAGGCGGGTGCTTATTCTTCTATTGGTCTGTCCAATGTATGTGGCGGGCATGATGCACAGGGGACTTCGTATATGCCTTGGTTTTCCAGGTCAATTTTATCTTTGGGGTTGCTAAGGATGGCTGCTATTTTTCTGTCTGTTTTGAAGGCAGTCCTGATGTGATGTCTGTGTAGTACCTTACTAATTTTGTCTGTAGTACCTCTTATGTAGGGCAGGACAGCTGTTCCATAGGTCTGTTCATCTTCTGGGTCTCTATTATGTTTCAGTGTGTTTTTTGTGGATCAAGCTGGTGATTTTGCTTTTGTGGAAGCCGTTGGCTGTCAGTACTTTAGTCAGGGTGCATAGTTCAGTCTTAATGTGTGTCTTGTCTGCCAGGCGTTTGGTTCTGGTAATTAGTGTTTTAGCCACGGAGTTTATCTGTGCTGGGTGGTGGTGGGATTGGGCGTTGAGGTAGCGGTTGGTGTGGGTTTTCTTCTGGTATATGGTGTGTCCTAGTGTGCCATCTGTTTTTTTGTAGATTAGTACATCTAGGAATGGTAGTTGTTTGTTTGTTTCTGTTTCCATGGTGAACTTGATTTTGGGGTGTGCGCTGTTTAGGTGTGTTAGGAAATTGTTTAGGTTTTCTTGTCCATGGGGCCAAATCACGAATGTGTCATCGATGTATCTTAACCATAGTTTGGGTTTGAGGATGGCATTGGCCAGGGCTCTGGATTCGAATTCTTCCATGAACAGGTTTGCAATGACAGGTGACAGTGGTGATCCCATGGGAGCTCCTTCTATTTGTTTGTATCTTTGTCCTTTGTATATGAAATATGTGTTGGTTAAGCAGTGTTCTGTTAGTTCCATGAGGTGTTTAGCTGGTTGGTATTTATTTTTGATGATTTCAAGGGTCTCTTTTATTGGGACTTGAGTGAATAGTGAAACCACGTCAAAACTTACAAGCAGATCTTCTTGCTCCACGTGTAGATCTTTGATCATTTCCAAGAAGTGGTATGAGTTTTTTACATGAGAAGCTGCTGTTTCAGCATGGGGCTGTAGCTCTTTTGCTAGGTGTTTAGCTAGGTTTTGTAGTGGTGCTCCTCTGGAGCTGACTATGGGTCTGAGAGGTATGCCTTCTTTGTGTATTTTTGGGAGGCCGTATAGTTTGGGGCATCTGGAAGATTTCTCTCTGGGTATGATCGCGTGTTGGATCTCTCTTTGCTTGTTCAAGGTTGACAGTCTGGTCTCCGTTCATTATACCCATGCCTCAAACTTAACACACACGTTGTCCAATCATGAACTAAGTCCCCGAGAAGAACCAGGGGGTTTGCACTGTTAAAATGTTCACAATTTTTAAAATGCAAAAGCAGGTATGTTATAACTTAATTCAATTTAATGCATTTGTTTTGACATAAAACTGCCCACCAAATGCCAAATATTTTACCTTTCCCACTGAAGACCTCACCAGAAAATTACTACATCATCCATATTTCCTGGCTTGTTTAGCAATGATTGATCAAAAAGATACTTCGATGCACATCTAGTAAATCTACAAAACCTTTCTTCTCACCTTGTATCACTATTTCTGCAGCATTCATTGGATACTTTGATGCCACAATCTGATTAACTTTACTTTCTTCTGCGCATATGGGAACCACTTCACAAGGGCCTTTTTAAGACACTTCAGAGAAGCCATTTGAAGGTGTTTGACAAACAATCCTATCAGCTGCTATTGAACACAAATGTCATCGCAATGAAAGGTTTTGTGTACTGGACATTTCATTCTTGTTATAATGAAAGGAAACTACAACAGGTAAATCTCTTGATGTCTCTATATAAACATGTTTGGAATATGGCCTATAGCTCATCTAAGTGACAGAAAAATTGAGAAAAATATTTTTAGAAGTTTAAAAGGTTCCATGGGTTAACTATTTTTCACTAGCTGAGACTTGAAGGGAGAGAACTGCGTTGAATTACAATATATATTCATTTTTAAAGAAACATTAGATAGTAGTGAACAAAAGCAGATGCAAATTATAAGAGGAGCTATTTTGCCTTCCCAACTCCGAGGTGTACTCCATACAATCCATTTATTGCACAGCATTAAATGTATCAAATGTTTAGATAAAAAATACACATTTTTGGAGGTACTATGAAAGAAGAATTCATGGTAAGGGAAAAAAACAAACCTAGCATAAAGAAATTTTCCTGCACAATTAGCTTTATAATTTCATGCTTGAACTGTTTGAACATTGTAGATAATGAAAAGCAGAATGATTCTGGTTCTAGGAAAAATGTAGAAAACCAGGATAAAAGTATAAGCATGTATATTTGTCTGTGTGTTCACAGATAGGCAGACAAAAGAAAAAAAAGGAAGGAAGGAAGGAAGGAAGGAAGGAAGGAAGGAAGGAAGGAAGGAAGGAAGGAAGGAAGGAAGGAAGGAAGGAAGGAAGGAAAGAAGGAAAGAAGAAAAAAGAATAAGCAGTTGAATAGGAAATGTACATAGTGGTTTAAAAATAATGTAATATCTCTCAGTTCTATGCTATGAACCTTGTAATCATCTAGTCTGAAATTTGAATTTGTTCTATTTGTGATGCTCAGATATATTACAGATATATTGCTTCATGTAGCATTTCTTTTCTGGTTTGGAATACAGAATGAAATTCTGCTTATGCACAATCAGTAAACTTCCAACTGCCTATAGAAATATATTTGCATTTTACCCAATGCTAGTCATAACTCAGAGCAAAACAAAAACAAAAACAACAAAAAACCCATTAGCCATTATTCTAAAAACAGTATAGACCTTAATTGATTGATATCATAAGATTTGAAATTAGAAAAATATTTGGGAGCCAAGAGGATTATGAGATTTTTGATGTGATTTTTAACAATGACTGTGAAGCCTCTTAATCCAAATGCTTTGGATTAATGCTAATGCTTTGCTCTCTTTTTATTTTGCATTTCAATTCAGTATAAAAAATAAATAAAAGCAAACTAAATTTTCAATTAATACAGAAAAAATAGAATGCACCAATTTTTTTTAAATAAATCCTAATTTATTAAACAAATAAACACAATCTCCCTATAAACACAGACTCCAGAGAGTAATTAGGACTGCGGAAAAAAAAATTACTATCAACCTGCCTTCCATTGAGGACCTGTATACTGCATGAGTCAAAACGAGGGCTGTGAAAATATGTACAGACCCCTCACTTCTCAGACATAAACTGTTTCAACTCCTACCCTCAAAATGACACTATAGAGCACTGCACACCAGAACAACTAGACACAAGGACAGTTTTTTCCTGAATGCCATCACTCTGCTAAACAAAAATTCTCTCAACACTGTCCAACTATTTACAAAGTCTGCATTACTATTACTATTGATCTTCTCATTACTCCTTATTGCCCATCCCCTCCCACTTGTGACTGTATGACTATAAACTTGTTGCTTGTATCCTTACGATTTATATTGACTGTTTCCTAGTATGACTTGATTGCTTATTGTACCCTATGACTATTATTAAGTGTTGTACCTGATGATTCTTGACTCTTGATGAATGTATCTTTTATTTTATGTACACTGAGAGCATTTGCACCAAGACAAATTCCTTGTGTGTCCAATTACATTTGGCCAATAAAGAATTCTATTCTATTCTATTCTATTCTATTCTATTCTATTCTATTCTATTCTATTCTATTCTATTCTATTCTAAATGCTAACTAAAATTAGAGAGAAGTGGAGGTCAAAACCATGTCCCAGACAGTGGAAACAATTATGGGACAGAGATGAAGAAAGTCTTGTGGTGACATCCAGAAGATTTCTTCCAATTTTTCACCAGCTTTAATTTACTAAACTTCAAGATAAACTAATAATAGTATAACAATCATAAGAATATTGGCATGGGTGGCTTTAATTAGAGGTTATTCACATTGAAACATAAATTCTACCAGTTTGGCTGTTTTGCTTCTTTGTCCAGATTCCATCCATTTTTGAACAGCATTCAAGATGCAGCTTCTCCCTAATGCCACTATTTCAATCCTTGGTTTGGAGAAATTCCTTGCACAGATTTTGCAAATAACTTACTTATTAGGCGAGTGGACCCCATTTCTAAGATGGGCAGCTAAGTGTGGCAACCACTCAAATATTAGAACACTGCTATCATGTCTCCCTTTGTCCTTCTTTTTACTTAGACTGTATATTCTCAATTCCTTCAACTGTGCTTCATATGTTTTAGCCTCCAGCCCTCTAATTATCTTTGTTGTTCTTCTCTGCACTCTTTCCAGAGTCTCAACATCTTTTTTATATCATGGTGACCATATCCTAGTTCCATTATATTAGACTTATCAGCAACAGCAACAGCAGCAGCAGAGTTACAATAGTGTCTGTGATAAAAGTTAAAAAGAAGAAAAGTTTGTTCCCCTCCCCTCCAGTTCTCCCCCACCCCATCTATTGAACTGTCTTTGGGAAATGTAATTTTTTAAAGCATTGCTGGAATATAACTAGTGTTTGTAAACCATATTTCCCTGGCCCCAGTGTGCAACATTATGCTTTTATGAAGCATGTCAGGTGCTGGAAAAAGACTTCTTTTTGTTCTCCTTGGTTGTTGCTATCAGCTCCTGTCATAAATAATTGATCTGGGGATGTTTTCTTCTTTTTAATTTGGCTTCCTCCTAGATCAGTCTAAACTCAGCCCAGCTCTGTGAATTGCAATCTGTGGGTTGCTTTTGAATCAGGCAGAATTTTGCCCATTCCTAATTACAGAACTTCCCACATTCACTCAGGAAATTGATGCCAATGTTTTTAGTCATCATCATTGACACAGTGAAAGGCTTTGTTGGGGATGGGACTTTTAAAAAAGGGAGAAATTCATATGCATATGCGTTATTAGATCTTGAATACATGGAAGGAACATTGTTTTTCCTCCTGGATTAAAACAGTAATTCCCTGAAAGAAATCTGCTTATTTTTTGATTATTACATCCCTCTTCAAAGAGAGACTAATATTTTCCTTGTATTTATAAGATAGCTTTGATGAATCACTTGTACCCACTGCCCAGTTGCTTGGAATGAGAATGAAGGGACGGTGACTTTCATAACGAGTTGTGTAGCAAGAAGGCTTGTGAAACAAAGTTTGTATTCTCTACACTGAAGAGATTCTTTTTTTTTTTTAGTATTTATTTGATTTGTCAATCGCTTACAAGTTACAGGTATAAGAATAAACATAGTTTTGAATACATGAGATAGATACTTATAAGAAAAATAAAAAGAAACAATAGGACAGGGACAGTAGGCACAATCGGTGCGCTTATGCACGCCCCCTTCTTAGGAAGGGGGGTAAGGTCAATAGTAGACAGTCTAAGTTAAAGTTTTTGGGGTTTGGAGAAGAAACGACAGAGTCAGGTAGAATATTCCAAACATTGACCATTCTGTTGCTGAAGTTGTATTTTCTGCAGTCAAGTTTGGTGTGGTTAACCTTGAGTTTGTATCTATTGTGTGCTCTTGTATTGTTATGATTGGAGCTGAAGTTATGATCTGTGCCATGGAGATGCTGTGATACTCTTCTTGCCAATGTAACAAAAGAACACAGTTCTACTCAGCAAAATGATTCAATGGTCTCCAAAACTGGGCTAGTTTTATGGAAGAAGACTTCTGGCAGCCTTCAAGGCCCATCCAACAGTGTTTCTACTTGGCTAGATGACTTCAGCATGTCTTGCCGTAGTCAGTATGTGCTGAAGCCTTCTCTGTTAAGCATCTACTTTTTAGAACAGGGTTGTCAAACTCAAGGCCCATGGGCCAGATCTGGCCCATGGGGTACTTAGATCTGGCCCCCAGAGCCACCCTGGAAACAGTAAAGGACCAGCCTCTGGCAGTGAAAATGGAGCTGGGGGTATGTGTGGTCCACCTGAGCTCCATTTTGCTGGCAGAGGGCTGGAGGCCGTCACAGCTGAAAACAGATGTCAAGATGGCCACACCCCTGGCCACACACTCCTGGCCCCCTGAGGTCAAACACAACCTTGATGTGGCCCTCAATGAAATTGAGTTTGACAGTCCTGTTTTAGAACAACTCTAACCTCCTGAGATGTTTTCCTCACCATGACTATGTTTACAAAAGCCTTGATTCTGATTTAGTGGTGGGTTCTCCATATTTCTCCACTTTTGTGTTTTATTTTATTAGAGCTCTTTATTGTATTAGGACTTTATTGTATTTATTAGAGCTTTTTTATTATATTCTTTATTGTATTGTATTCTAGGTCACTACAAAATTGTGTGACCTTATAAATTTAATTAAATAAAAAAGATAAAAATAAAAGCCAGCTTTATGGAAGTTCTTCCCCATGCATGAAAAAACATATCTAGCGGACCGCCTTTGACACATGTCATGGAACTGCTCATAGCCCTCAGAGAAGCCATCCAGTGTAGAAATATGTCAGCTGAGAAAAGTTTTAGAGCTTGCAATTTGAATTGGTGGTGATGGTGGTTATATCCTCCTCCTCCTCCTCCTCCTCCTCTCACTTCTGATGTCAAAAGAGAAATTATATTTCTTGCTTTTCTGGTGGCCTCAACCATTGTTGTCTCTCCATCTTCTTCTGGGTCTGCCTTGTGTTCTTTGATTTTCTCCTTTTTTTTTTTTTTTTTTGTATATGCCTTGTATAAAATCCCAAGATATCATCTCCAGAGGAGCAAACACTTTATTTGCTGTTTTTTTTTTTTATATATAGTTTAAGATTGGTTCTATGCCAATTCTTTCTCTTATGATCTCATTTCTGATTTTATCCCTTCTGGTCACTCCAGCATAAATGTCTAATTTCCATTGAATAATTGATGGAAAGTTAAATTTTCAGTTATGTTTTATTGTAAGTTTTGAATTGGTGAACACTTATATTTTATAATTAATGAAACCTTGTTCCTTTGCAAAGTTGGGTCCATATTACATACATACAAAAGCATATGTACAATATATATATTTATTTGTTATTTTAAGTACCAAAATACCTTATAGAATGAATATTTTTAGAAAAAAAATATATATACATACACATATATACACACACATACATATGCATGTGTGTGTGTGTGTGTGTGTGTGTGTGTGTGTGTGTTTTTCTGAGGTTTTCGCGGGTATTTGTATGTGGATCTTTGGTTATTCGGGTTTTGTCCCACGTAAAATTTGAAGTATCTTCATAGCGTTTCAATGAAATCTCATTCATCATCTTCAGGCTTGTGTCTTCGGCTTTGTGCTTCTCGGAGTAATGTGAGCTTGCAGCTGCTTCTTCCTTTTAACTTCTAGTGGGGTATGAAGCAAGCGGACACCCACCATGAAGATGTGGCACCACTGAACGTGAAGCCAATCAACAGGATCACAGCTCACCAGCTCAAATCCCCGGCAACTAAGACTAACCTGAGCACAACCAAGCCCCCACCTGAACAGAACACACCCCCACCCAATCAGAACACAGCCAAGCCCCCACCCAATACAGAAGCCTGATGATGGCAGATGAGATTCTGCCAAAACGTTGCTACAACTTTAATAGCACAACTATAATGACGTGGGAAAATACCCGAAGAACACCTAAATACCATATATATATATATATATATATATATATATATACACACATACATACATACATACACATACTACATACATACATACACACATGTTAAAAATATTCATTCTATAAGATATTTGATACTTAAAACAACAAAATATATTACAAAATTTAGCATGAAACATTTAAAAAAATTAACAGATAATTAGATATCAATCTATATTTTAATCTGGCAGGTATGGATCTGGCAACTTTATTTTAGGATTTACAAGATAATTCAATAAGCATTTAAAACAACAAAGAGGAGAAGATTACTCCCTAGCAGATGTTTTGCTTTGATGTACTAACTTTTCATGCACATGGGTAAAAGAAGAGAGAAATGATTGTTCCACCTGTAGACCTGTTATAGTCCCAATGCAATATTTGCTACAAGTAAAGTTAATACTTGATTATTGAAATTCAAGTAATAAATGAATAATTAAGAGCAAGACAGATTTGCTATGGAAAGGGGAAAACATACTAAGAAGATCAAGGAAAACTTTTGGAAGAAATCTGGGTGAGTGAAATTAATGCTGAGTCTGGTACCAATACAGGATTATAAAAAGATAAAGTCTTGTTTGGTGTACTTCTGAGGAAAAAAGTACCCTATACTAATGGGATCAAAGATATACCTATTCTTTTCATGAGGGACAATGTCAGTTGCAGTGTTTTGTCTTTAAGAGAGAGACAGAAAACCCAGTTTTATTATCCTGTAATAATACAAAGTAAATATCATATGTTCAAGTCACTGTCAATGGGGAAGGAGAGGGAAAATACTAAGAAAGGTTGACTCCCGTGGGAATCTTTTTAATATCAGATAGCAAACAGTTTTATGGAGAAGTATTAAATGAAGTCATTCAACCAAAGTTGACTGTACAAATTCAGACCAAGGAAAATGTTCCTCGTGAGACTTGAAGGGAAATAAGTCTCTCTCTTGCCAGCAATTGTATAAAACCTGGGGAGAGAAAAATGAAATACCTCCTTGAAGCACTAGCAGGTATTTATTTGTTATTTGCAAAGGAGCCATAACTGGAAATATAAAACAAAATAAAGGATTTTAAAAGAATTAAATCCAGCTATTCTATTACTGTCAACTAAAGACAACTCTGCATGAGAAAACCAGTGAACGAAGGCAAACATCCCAGGATAATGTTGGGTCAGTCACCAGTACCAGAGACTTAGTCTTACAAGCTTTTGGACTCATGCTGGAGCCCATCCTCAAGGAACATCTCTCTAGCAGAGAAAACTAGTGTTGATGAAAAGTGAAACCAGTCATTTCTCAGTTTTTGTTTATAAGTCAAAACATCCAAAAGTAGACCTGGAGAATTATTTTTAATTGATGAACAATAACCTTAATGATAGTCATGTGTGTGTATGTGTGTGTGTGTGTGTGTGAGGGGGGTGTTCCCGCCACACAGTCAAGAAATAGTATCAACTGCTCCTCTTGCTTCTCCTTCTAGCCCCCCAGAAATGGTATTCACCCTGGGGGTTGGGTAGCGATGTCCATAGCGTTCTAGGTGGATCTTTGTCTTCCTATTACTAGCCTGTGCCCATAACCACAATACCAAACTGGCTCTTTAATTATACTCTGCTGTATAATAAAATCAGCAATGTAACTGAAAATAGCTGGCTCCTGATAGTTCTGCAAGAAAAAAATAGGTGTTTTTCCTTTCTTTTGTACCAAAGGAAGGTTCATATACTTTAGTGGGATCTGCATGATTATTCAATTAAAAATATGTATATTTTCTACACATTGAAGTCTGGTTCTCTAGTTGGATTTCCAAGGCCAGATTTAGGAGCTAGCATTGGAAAAGATTGGCAAAGACCCTCTGATCAGTAAAGACCTATTGAAATTCTCTGGAGTCCTGTTACCCTATTCTTATTTTTTTTAGTTGCTGCTTGATCACCTTATTTTCAAGAGAGGACTATGTAAGAGTAAGCAGCAGTAACTCTTCGTGTAGAGGGATAATTGATCCCAGAGAGAGATACCCAAACAAACATCTGCAACACTAGGAAAGAGAAGTAGTTTTATTCAAGAGAGGTCTAAATCAGCCATGGCTTCTGATATCCTTTCCAGATCTATAACAAGGCAGAGATGGCAGTTCTCAACATGTTGCAGTGTTCTCATTAAGTCATAGACTGGCACGGCACACCGTTTCAACATCCAAGAGCATGCCACATGCTGGACCAGCTCCTCTCTTGCCCTCCCCTTTTCTCTCAAGATTACTATCATCCCACCATAATTGACAAGGCTGAATGTAATATATATTCAACCAAGAACAGGTATGTAAACCTCCCTTTCTGGTTCAAAGCATCTCTGCAAGGAATGTTCTATCCACAGCATGATAACTGCAATTGAATCAATTTTCAAACCAGAATAGAAAATCAATGAACCAATTTCTATAAGATTTCTATATTTTATGCAACTTAACTTTAATTGAAGTTGCAGGGAAAACAGATACTTTTAAATTCTAAGAGTTTGTTTGTCTGTTTGATTGATTCCCTATATTTTCACAGAAACAATTCTGTCTTAGAGTCTTAATGTTATTCCGCTATTTTAAATAGTCACAGCAATAGTCTTTTTCTTCACAGCGTGCAAATCTTCAGTAGCTTCCCACTTGGCCTAAAAAAATAAAAACTTTGGTAGGGTTTGTATTAAATATAAGATTCCTTTCCATCACAAAGTCTTGCAAATCTCAGAAAATAGATAGGTCTCCTCCTCTTCCTCCTCCTCCTCCTCTGTAGATCAAAATGAAATATTAGCAAAGGCTTTTGATGCAATCAAGACAATGAAATTGCCAGTGAAAGAATAATGGTGGGAAGTCCACTTGGGTCAAAATAATCTCTTCTTTCAGTGAACCTTCTTGATTGTAAGCAATGATAATTGCTCTTATTGCTGGGATACACAGGACTAAAGAAACACATTTCATTTTGATCTGTTTAAGAAAGTTGATAGTGCTACAAGTGGACTCTCAGGAAATGATCACAACTAGAGGTAAAAGATTCCTGTAGATCTTTCCAAACAAATATTTCAAAATTAGTTTTCCTTAGCTAAAGTACATTTCAAGATGAGTTCTGCAAAACTTCTCATCTAAAAACAGTAACTGATCTGAGGTGTTTTTGGCTTCATTTCATGATGCTGCTGAAGACTTCTAGAATAACTTGAAAAAACAGTTTTATTTATTTATTTATTTATTTATTTATTTATTTATTTATTTATTTATTTATTTATTTATTTATTTATTTATGTGTTTATTTATGTGTTTATTTGTGTGTTTATTTAATATGCCACCAATCTCTCAGAGAGTAGAGAAGGGTGGCTTACAAATTATAATTACAAATTATAGATATTGCTATAGTAATAATACTACTTCACCAAAACTTCTGAGGGCAAATTGTTCCACTGATTAATTGTTCTCACTATCAGGAAATTTCTACTTAATTCTAGGTTGCTTCTCTCCTTACTTACTTACTTAGTTTACACCCATTGCTTTTTGTCCTGTTTTTAGGTGCTTTGGGGAATAGGTTGTCCCCATCTTCTCAGTGACAGCTCTTCAAATATTGGATTACTGCTATCATATCACCCCTAGTCCTTCCCTTGATATACCCAATTCTTGAAACCATTCATCATATATTTTAGCCCAGTGGTTCCCAAAGTGGGTGGTATGATGACTTAGGGGGGCGCTAAGAGGCAAGGGAGATGGCAGAGGAGTGTTGGAGGTGGGCCCCTCGCAGGGCACAATTCAGGGGTGGGATTCTACCAGTTCATTACCATTCCCTGTAGTTCAGAGAACCGGTAGAATCAGTCCCTGGCTGGCCCCTCTTCTCTCTGCCCACTCCTCCATTCCCTGCCCAGTCAGTCCTTATTGTGCATGTGTGACATCACTGATGGCCACAGCGGCACATTGGAGAAGCAAAGCCGGAGGTTGGTAATTTTTGCTGCAAAAAGCCTCCAGCCGCTACATTTTTATTTTTATTTGCTCTGCTTCTCCAACGTGCCACCACCGCCACGTTCTAGGCACCGGCCCTGCAGCTCAGCCCATTGACTGCTGCACCACTCCTCTCGGACTTGCTTGGACAAGTCCCTCCGGTGCAGCAGGCTCAATGGGGTGGACCTGCAGGGCCTAGAATGTGGCCACAGCAGAGCATTGGAGAAGCCGAGCAAAGCCGGAGATCAGTAATTTTCACTGCAAAAAACCTCCAGCCACCGCGGCTGCAAGCATTCATGACAAGGGCAACATGGGCTGGCAGGGAGCCCAGCGACAACAATGGCTCGGCCCTGGCTTGCCTTCCCTGGCAGCCAGCCATGGGAGGAAGGTAAAGTCATGGCTGTGGGATGATGAAAGATGACAAAAGAGAGAGTTGTGGGGGAGGAAACAGGGAGATTAAGGGCCAGGGCCTCTGAAAGGGGAAACAGGATGATGCAGGGTTAGCCCAGGCCTTTGACAGATTAGGCCATGCCTGCCTGGGCAGAAAATAGGTAGATAGGTTAGGGAAGGGATAGAGAGAGGGGGAAAGAGAGAGAAAAAGAAAGAGAGAGAAAAGAGAGAGAGAGAGAGAGAGAAAGGGAAAATGAGAGAGAAAGAGAAGGAAAGAGAGGGACAGAGAGAAGGAACAGACAAGAAAGTAAAGAAAGAAAAATAGAGAGAGAAAGGAAGAAAAGGGATAGACAAAGAAAGGGGGGATGGAGGGAAGGGACAGAAAGAGAGAGTGAGAGAGAAAAAGAGAGAAAGGTTTAAATAGGCTGAATTCTCTCCCATTGAAATATGAACATGCCTTTAGTTGGATGTTTAGTCATCAGTTTATTTTGTCACTTGTGATGGGGCAGCTAAAAATTTAATACATGGTTTGAAATACTATTAGTAATAGCAATATCACTTAGACTTCTATACTGCTTCCTAGTGCTTTATAGCCACTAAGTGGTTTACAGAGTCATATTGTCCCCAACAATCTTGGTCCTCATTTTACTGACCTGGAAGGATGGAAGGCTGAATCAACCTTAAGCCAGTCAGGATTAAACTCCTGGCTGTGGGCAAAGTCAGGTTGCAATACTACATTCTAACCACTGCACCACCACGGCTCTTTAATTAAGCTAATCTAATATAAATACTAACCTATACAAAGGTATACAAAACAATTAATTTCAATTTTAAACTCAAGTATTCTTTATTGTGTAGAGTTTTGTACAAAATATGAAGCAAGGAAAGAAAGAAAAACAATAAATGGCTCAGAAATTGAGAGAAAGTGAGTCATAATACAGGTACTAAAATAGTAAAACAATACTAAAGTGCAAGAAAGCTAAACCGCTAAATTACTGACCTATTGAAATACAAAGATATATTCTTAGACTAGTTGTAGTCTTTTTAGAATCTACATTTTTTTAACCTTTGGTTATTATTATTTTTTCTTGGACAGAAACATTTATTTTAATTGGGCACCATTCAGTTGGTTTCAGCTATTAGTAACTGTGGAGATAAATGCTCATGATGTTGACTTCTCATTAATTTCAAGGAAACCACTAGAGAGCATCCATGTATTTGCAGAATGTATTTCTGCTTCCTGCTACAATATGCTCTGTTTTAATAATGCATAAAGAACTGCTCCTGAAATAATTATAAAAGAAAGTATCTTGATGCCTTCTACCAAGCACTAAATTAAAAGAACTCAATATGCTAATTGAACTAACCAAGTTAAAATCCTTCCTCCCACACATGTCATATTGGAAGTGATGATGTCTATATATGGTGAATTTTTTTCCAAGATATGTGTATCTTTACAGATACACTCACACATACACATATCCTAAGATTTAAGTCTCAATGGAATCCATTAGAGTATTTTCAGTAGGCAAACATTATTACATTTATCTATTTTTTTATTAACCATCTGAGAAGCTGATGCTAGTACATGCTGGATTCTCTCATTTTATGTTTCTATGTAGGGGCTAGACTGAAAGAGTTTGATGCAAGAACTTCGTGGCTGAGTATAAATTCAAAAGACATGCTGCCTCTATCTAGTTTTATCTGCCTATTCAATAATGTATCACTGCTTCTTAATTAGACCACAGCATTTATACAGATCTCACTTTTCTTTTTACAACTCTTATTTTGTAATTCTGTGCAGCCATTAAACAATCTGCTTCGGGGTGGAAATGCATGTATAGGATTGCACCATTAATCAATAAAATGTGACATGGTATGTTCTACACATGCTAACACCAAGGGATCAACAGTAGCAATTTTATTGAGCATGCTTATTTTATCTTGTTATTGCTGTTGTCTGCAATTCCATATGTACAAACTGGAAAGATAGACTGAAATGATCAGTTGAAAATAAAATAAGAGACACGGACAAAGAGAAAGAGAGAGAGAGAAGGGGGAGAGAGAAAGAGAGAGAGAAGGGGGGAGAGAGAGGGAGAGAAGGAGAGGGAGGGAGGGAGAGGGAGAAAGAGAGAGAAGGGGGAGAGAGGGAGGGAGAGAGATATGGGTTTTTTAAAATAACTTCAAAATGCCTGGAAATTTTACATTGCTGTGTGTTAAGATTTGTGTCTGAGCTAAATGACATTTGCACCACATAAAGCTAGCCTCACATATAATCTGAAGAAAGCTGGTTTATAATTATTGATCAGGGAAGGGGTTCTGAGGCAGCCTTCACACAGAGCAAAGGTGAAAATAGTGAAGGTCCCACCAAAGTGTTCATTGAAAATTAGATCAGGCACAAAGATGTGTTTCTAAACATCCACTACAGTGAAAATGTATTTTGCTTGGCTGTTTTCATTCATTTTTTGTTAACTTTGCAGGCAACAGCCTAACTGAGCATAAGAGAAAGAAGCTGGAAGACAGGCTTTTATGTTTTCAAAAGTATTCCTGGAGATTATTTTTTTTAAAGAGATTGTTGCACAAACATTTATTCATTGTATTTTATTGTATTTATTGTTATTTATAATAAAACATGCAAGTTGGCAGTGATATAATATCATTCTGTGTTCTTTCATGAAATAATAGCATGATCTTTCTGCTTATGGAAAGAATGCTTTAAAAATGGGATAAAAATAATGTATGTAAAATTCTTAGCTTTTCACTGCAAAGCCATTATATATGTTCTATAAGTTCAAATATAAGGTGTGTAGGATGTATTTAGAGTGTAAAAGGAAGTGCCAATGCAGCAATCTGCTGATTTTAAAAAATATCTGGAGAAAATACCAATAACACTTCAACTTATACCACTTTACAGTGCTTTTACAGCCCTTTCTAAGTGGTTTACAGAATCAGCATATTGCCCCCAACAATTTGGGTCCTCGTTTTACCCACCTCAAAAGGATGGAAGGCTGAGTCAACCTTGAGAGGCTGGTGAGATTTGAACTGCCAAATTTTGGGCAGCCAGAAGTCAGCAGAAGTAGAATACAGTACTGCACTCTAACCACTGTGCCACCGTGGCTCATTAAATCCTGCATGCCTTCAGATTTCATATTGGAAGATGATTCTGTCTCAAAACAGTCTAGCTCTTCTTTTTCATATCCTAATCCTTGTGAGATGCCACATAATTCATCATACTGTCCCCTATTTTATGTCTACCTGAAACTATTTGAAAAAATCATCTGCTCGTGCAAGATGAGTACCCAATATGTTAATGATATCCAGTCATATGTCTCTACTCTAGACAGATTGCAATAAAAGTTCATGATGTCTAAAGCTTGCTGTGTAATGAACGGGACCAAACAGGCTGAAATTATACCCCTGCAAGTCAGATAAGACACTTAACCAAAACCATCTAGCCTAAGCTCATGGTTTGAGTCTGAATATGGTGTCACACACCCCTAAATGAGAAAGTTCACAGCCTGGAGGTTTTTCCTGTTGGATTTTCATGTAACAATTATAGACAGGGAAAGTTCTGCCTACCTTTGGCAGAATTGCAAATTGCAAAACTATTTAGAACTGCATGCTTAAAGGTCTCATTTAGAATTGAATGCTGAAGGTCCAGTTTGAAAAATTGGTAGGAGAGAGTCTCTCCACTTAAATACTTTTTCTTTGGAATAGTCTTCCAATGGAGGTTCAGTTTGTCCCTTTTTGTTCATATTTAGAAAGGCCATAAAAACATAGCACTATATGGTATTGTGGGTTTCATTATCAGCCCTGAGATTGAGTATCAGCAGGGAACCTGTTTTATAATTTTAATTGTTTTATGAACTTGGTAATTATTTCATTGTTATTTGTAAACCATTGGGAGTCATACTGGAATATTGCAGTACATAAACATTGCCAACAAAACAAACAAACAAACAGTCTTGGTGAATCAGTGTAGGCATATTAAAGTTATTAATTGTTACCCAAAAGTCTTACAGGATTATGTGGCATTCTGATCTTGGTCTTAAAGTGGAAAAAATGTATTATGAATTGTCTCTCATTTGTTTCGTAATCTCAAAAACATGTGTAGAAGATTGTACAGAGGTTTGTTTTACACCTTTCAATTCATTCGGTTCAATTATGCTTTCCTTTCCCTCTCTCCTTCCTTGAACCCCTTGATAGAACATTGAGAAAAGCTAATGTGGTATGCTTATATTAAGTATAAATGGATCAGACTATATCTAATTCCAGAATAAATGTATGAACTCTGAAATCAAGATGACAGGATCCAGTGTCAAGTATGTCACATAAAATCAGCAAGTATGGTTCTGTCTGCCTGTCTATCATGTATCTATTTTTTTTTCTTACAAGAACATTTAGAATGTAAAGATCCATGTGAAAGTAAAGTATCATTAAGATTCTAAAAGCTTTCCTTTCTAATTTCTCATAGCTCTGGGGCAAGGAAGCAGGCTAAATATATCATAAGTTTAATAAGCCTAGAAGTATGATTAAAATAAGATAGAGTAGTTTTTCATGGTTTTAAGTGTAAAGCACTTTAATAATATAGGCAGAGCTCATTGATTTTCATCTACCATTAGCCACTGGAGAGGTCATTAGCATCAAGAAATCCCATGTTATCTTTGAAAGTTTGGGTTAATGAAATTTTACAGGAAATGTGTTGCCTTCTTTGCTTTCTTTTTTTCAGATAGTCTCAATATGAATGGAAAATGCCTAGAACTTAGTTTACATGCTACAGTGACACTTATCTTGGATATCCAATCTAAACTGGTAGTGTTTATTCTGGTGCTCAATAATACCAATATAATTCAGCTTGAAAGCCATTTGGAATAATAAGGGTTTAACTTTATGCACAGATCCACTGATTCCAATAGATTGTAACTGTACCAAATGTATTTAGCTGGGTCCCATGACATATACTCCAAGAGAAGGGTAACACTACCTAACAATTCCATTGATCAGTAAAATAAAGAAACCACACTGCACAGAAAAAATGCAATCTATAATTTGTAGACATACTGAATTGCAAAAATATATATATATAGATATAGGCATCATATCAACAACTCTTTCATTCTCTGCAAGTCCTCCATAGATCTGTTTCTGGAATAGAATAGAATAGAATAGAATAGAATAGAATAGAATAGAATAGAATAGAATAGAATAGAATAGAATAGAATAGAATAGAATAGAATACTTTATTGGCCAAGTGTGGTTGGACACACAAGGAATTTGTCTTTATGCATATGCTCTCAGGGAAAAAATAAAATATATTAATCAAGACTCATAAAATACAACACTTAGTGATAGTCATAGGTTACTAATATAAGCAATCAAATCATACTAGGAAACAAATATAACAATATAAATTGTAAAGGTGCAAGCAACACGGTTATAGTCATAAGTTGGAAGAGATAAGTACTAGGAAGGATGAGAAGAATAATAGTTATACAGTCTTAGTAAATAATTTGACAGTGTTGTGGGAGTTAGTTGTTTAGCAGATTGATGGCATTTGGGAAAAAACTGTCATTGTGTCTAGTTCTTTGGGTGTGCAGTGCCCTATAGCGTTGTTTTGAGGCAATGGTGGTATTCAGCAGGTTCTGACCAGTTCTGGAGAACTGGTAGTGGAAATTTTGAGTAGTTCAGAGAACCGGCAAATCCCACCTCTGACTGGCCCCACCCCCATTTATTCTCTGCCTCCAAGTAGATTGGCTGGGTCTTCTTTTGTTGCCCTGTACAGGAGAACAGAGCTGGACAGCAGGTTAGTGGGGTGGGGAGGGAATGGATATTTTGCAATATTCTTCCCTTGCCACATGCACCAAGCCACACCCACACAACCGGTAGTAAAAATTTTTGAATCCCACCACTGTATTGAGGGTAGATATTGAAACAATTTATGTCCAGGATGTGACGGATATTTTCACAGCCCTCTTTTAATTCTAATCTTAGAATGGATCTTAGAAATATTCCTTATCTTAGAATGGATAAGTTATTTCTCTGCTTCTCAAAATAATTGAAAAAAAAAATAGGAAGAAGAGAAATAGGATATCATTTTTTTTCTACCTCCTGACAGCAGAAAGCCAGCCACCTTGTGAATGTGACAAGTTGTTTGTTGTGGAATTTCCCATGAATGAAATTGTTTTCTATTCCATTAGCCTGAGAAGATAAAGGTAAAGGAATCCCTGTGGATTTTGTTCTGCTAGTCATTGCTGACTTTAGGGGGTGATGCTCATCTCCATTTCAAGGCCATTGAGCCAGTGCTAGCTGAAGACATTTCTGTGATCATGTGGTCAGCATGATGTCATGGACCACTGTGTACATATTTATCAACTCACATTTGTATGCTTTCGAACTGCTAAGTTGGCAGAAGTTGGGGTGAATATGGGAGCTCACCCCATCATATGGCACTTAGGTCTTGAACTTGGACTGCCTTAACCACTGAATCACCATGCCATTCTATTAGCTGAAGATTAGATCAAATATAAAATGACATTCTCAGTTAATTGTGGATCATTATTTTTTTTTTAAAGAGGAGGAACTCTTTAATACTGATGAAAACAAATGTAATACAAATTGGAGCTATATATTCATTCATGAGTATTAAATGCCTTTTCTCATTTTTAATCATAAAAGTATGGGTATTTGTATTTCATTACATTTCTAATCAATCCCATTTTCTCTTTCATGGTCTTCTTTTATGTTGAAATATGTGGTTTCTATTCTTCAGTTGCTATCTGAATAATTGGGAAAATTCACATAAGAAAAAGACAATATCACCTATAGTTGAAAACCAAATGGGGAGACATAAAAGGAGGAAAAAAAGAGATTCCAAGAAGCTAGGATAGCTAAGAAAACATAGAAGCAATGTAACACACAGCTTGGATGAAATGAAAATGTTGGGAACAACTTGTTTAACTGCAGTTCTACTTTGAACTGAACATTTAATTAGATAATATTTCATACAGCCTGAGATGAAGTTCAAGAGATAGTGAGTTGTGATTTCAGTAACTATCCACGAGGGTCATCAGTACATGCTTTGCTCCTCTGAAGCTATTTTGGTTTCATAAAATTTCTACAGAAGTCAGCTCTTTATCTGTGAAATAACTCAATGAAGTTCAAGTTTTTTCTAGGCATCTACAGGGATTTTCTACTTGGCTACAAGTTTTTTCCCTTCAGGATTTTTATAAGTTACATAAGAAGGAGAAGACAAATAATTCTGGTAACTGTCCGATGTTTACTAGTGATCTGTCTAACCATACATGAAACAATATATTCAAGGTAATATCCTTAAACAAAGATGCAAATCCACATCTATATATCTGTTTTATATCAAAAGAATATTTTAAATTATCAGATTAAATCTGCAGGATGAAGGATAAACATTCAGTAGGCACAGATAGACCAGAATATTTTTATATTGTGTGAGTTTCATACATATGCATGGAAAGTATGTTATTTCTTCCTTCCACATCAATCTACAAATTGAAATATTCAGAAAAAAATAGAATATATATATATATATATGTGTGTGTGTGTGTGTGTGTGTGTGTGTGTGTGTATATATATATATATATATATATATATATATATATATATATATATATATATATATATATATATATATATATATATATATATATACAGAATAAATATATATATACACAATATATACAGAATACAGAATATATATATATACACAATACAGAAGCCTATGATGGCAGATGAGATTCTGCTGAATTTACAACTTTAAAAGAACAACTACAATGAGTGGGAAAATACCAACCAAGCCAACACCATACATGTAATACGAACTTAAGAAAACATATATATATATATATATATATATATATATATATATGTATTCAGGTTGTATTTTCCCACGTCATTATAGTTGTGCTTTTAAAGTTGTAGCTTATAGTTGTGCTTTTAAAGTTGTATAATGACGTGGGAAAATACCCAAACAAAGCTGAATACCATACATGTAAGTACCCGCGAAAACTTCAGAAAACAAATATATCAATCAATGTTCCCTTTATTTTTTCGAGCAGTGTGTGTGTGTGTGTGTGTGTGTGTGTGTGTGTGTGTATATAAAAGTTATGTTCTGAAAAAGTTATGTTCTGAAACATTTGGCATCATATTGTAGTTTTTGTACACATTCCAAAATATAGATCCTACATGTATAGTGAAATAAATTTAAGAATATTTAAAACTCAGTTCTACAGACTTTTTTTTTTCTGAGCTGAGGGATACAAAAAATATCTTATTTGTTTTATTACTTGAATGTTAGTGCCACCTATATCTTTTCTCCAGAGTTCTGCTGCACCTGATATATGGAAATAGGTTTAAATCTCAGGACTAAGAACCTTTACTAGACCATGGATTTATTCAATTCCTTGTTAAAGCCATACACATTGGTAGTCATTAGCATGTCTTGTGATAATGAATTCTACAAGTTAGTTATATGGTGTGTGAAGAAGTCCTTTTGTCTGGTGTAAATCTCCTTTCCAGGCAGCATCACAATAAAAACTCCAGTCCTGGTGTTAATCAGGAAGTGCCATGGCTAGACAAGACTCTTCATGGGATATACCACCAACAGACGACTGAGGTGGCAAACATTGGGATATCTACCAATGGCTGGAAAGTGCTGGAGTAAAAGACAGGATCAAACTGATCACAGCAGCACAAGAACAAGCACTAAATACCAGATCTATAGAACCAGTTTTCTACCGCAACAGACAGGTGAGGTGCAGACTACATATGAGGTGCAGGCTACTGCTGTGGTTTGCCGGCAGCCTGTGCAGATGGCAGCAGAATCGGACAGTGGGGAAGAACGGGGACCAGTCCGGGAGTCTGGAGAGGACTCAGACGAGGGTCCTGTGTCTGATGCAGAGATGGGGCCAGGACCATCTGGGAGTGGGGTGCTGACTCTGGAGCCTCCAGAGTGTGGCAGCAAGGAGGCAGAGGAACAAGGGGAGCCTGTTCCCAGTGCATGTGTGCGCAGAGCTGCTAGAAGGCAAGAGCAACTGAGACAAAAGGGGCAAGGAGTAAGGCTTGGAGGTGATTTCCGCTTCCCTATGGTATAAAGGAGGTGCATATGTAGAGAAACCTTTGCAGGAAGCAAAGTTGTTTACTCTGTTCAGATTAAATCTTGAAGCTCTGTGTGGACTTTGTACTTCGGTTGGTTATTTACAGTTAATTTGGCACTTTAGTTGTTTGCAGCAATTCAAAGGAGATAAAGGTGGGTGCTTATCTCGAGGGACTGTTTGGGACTCATTACGGGCTGGGAATGAAAATAATTCCCAGCATTGAAATAAAGCAAGAGTTGTTTGGACTAAGCGTGTGCTTAATTATGATCTCAGAAAGCCTTGGTCAGAACAGCTACCCAGTTGGAGTACTCAGAGACAGTCCAACACAAGTGGAAGGGTGTAAGATGTGGGCAGGAAGAGCATATACGGAGAAGCACAACTAAGTTGTAGGCATTATATACAAGATCATGGGTTAAACCATGGGTGTCAAACTTGAGGCATCACATTGCCATCATGTGATGTTTCATAATGTTTTTCCCCTTTGTGGAGCTGGGGTAGGAGTGTCCTGCACCTGACACATACCGCCTACAGGCCACCAGTTTGATAACCCTGGGTTAAACCCTCTCACAACCAGATGGGGGAATCCCACAGAAGATTATAGAAGTTAAGATGACTAAGATCCTATGGGATTTCCAGATCCAGACAGACAGATCCAGCCAATCAAGCAGATAGTGTGGTAGTAGAAAAGGACCAGAAGACAATTGCAGGTGATGGATGTAGTGGTGCCAAGTGACAGCAACCTCAAGAAGGAATATAGGAAGCTGGAGAAATATGAGAGCCTGAAGGAGGAACTAGTGAAAACGTGGAAAGAAAAGACCAAAGTAATCCCAGGGACTGTAGGACATTTGGGAGTATTATTCCTAAGCTGGGAGAGTAGCTCCAATAGATTCCAGGTACATCCAAGTTCTCTGCTCAGTAGGATGCAGTGCTAACAGTAGCTAAGATACTGCACAGAAGTCTCAAATTCCCTGGTAGAGGATCTGAGGAAGACACATACCACCCACATGGGTAAAAAAAAATGTGTGTGTGTGTGTGCAAACATTTTCGCTCTTCTCCCAAATTAGCTTCTTGCATCCTACCTCTCTCTCTCCCTTCTTTTATCTGTGATTTGTCAACAAATGTGTTGCTTAGCAAAGGTACCAGTCATGGTTATTAACTACTTATAATTGAAATCACCAGGCATTTAAATTAGAGGATCTTTAAATTAAAATGCTAGGAAATATATTATTTTATACCACCTTATTGCTTTCTAAAATTGTTTAGAAAGCTCTCTAATTATGTATAATAAATCTACAGAAGAATGGCAACATTCAACAAGCTTGAAACTGTAGTCCATAGTTCTACTCATATAAATATAAAAGGAATTTTATGAGCCCCAAAGGAAATGTTGAACCATTGAAAACCAAGACTCATGATTTTACTAGAAGAAATAGAATTACCCAGAATCTTTTAAATTGTTTACCAGATCTTTTTTGTTAGCCTTACTTCAAGGATTAAGGAGAAGAATAGACGTTGTGAAGAAACATGTAATATCATGAATAGGATATAATAGTCCCCTTTATTTTTCTTTCTAATGAAAAATAATAAACCAAACTTGAGTGACAGTAAAGCCAGGTGAATTTTCCTTATTCTACCTCAGTCTATTTACTTCAAATATTCTGATTTATTTAACATGCAAAGAACTACTATATACTTGGAAAGAAACAAGAAATGTGTAGGTACTGATTCTTCATTTCAATCCCAAAAGGTCGTGCTGCTTTTTAAAAGAAGTTCCATATGTCAGATTTTTCAAATTTCTGTTTGAACCCAGGAACTCTGACTTCCTAACTACCATCATGTCCTGTCTTTGTCCAGCTAGGTTCTGTAATTTCAAAATCATAACACACAGTACAACATTAATAGGGCCAGGGAGAACACTAGGGACTCAGTGTGATGTTCTTCTTTCACTACCATCAGTTTTATTTTAATGATACAGTATTAAAAAACCCCAGTTTATTTACTTGTTTTGAGGCATCTGTGTTTCTTCCCTGATGCTTTCCTACAGTCTCTATCTCTGTTTGCTTTTGAATGTTGCCTGATGGGAAAAATCTATCTTAGATCAGAAGTTTGCCGTGACTTCTCTTTCTCTTCTTTGTTACAATTGCTTGTACCTGCTGCTAACTAGTGCTCTCTCATCTTTTTCACCTCCTTTTATTCTTCCCTTTCTCCATTTTGTTAACAGACAGAGAGCTTCGAGAGATACTTTGTGCCTGTCAATTACTCTGGCTATAAAGCCTTCTGGTGTCAATGATGGCTGCATTCTTTTGTCGTGATGTCCAATAAACCCTGGTCTATTTTGGGCAAAGCTGGATGGATCATTAGGAAAGCCAAGAACAATTTTTCACTTTGCTGTGAAATGAATTAATAACATTATGGGAGACATAGCCTCAATGAACAGACATCTCATTGTAAAGGTGGGAAGCACGACAAAAGTCATCACCTCGTTTAAAAGCTTTGTTCATCCAGCTGCCCTGAGCCATCTACCTTTGGGGCAGGGAGAGAGAGGAGATGGAACCTTAGAAAGGTGTTTTTCTTTTCTTTTCTTTTTAAAAAAAGCTGTCTTAGGATATTAGTAAGACCTTGGGAATTGGTACACAGGCAGTTATGTCAAATTTCACTACTAGCTAAATGTGGATGTGCTGTAATTGCTAAATGAACTTCTTCCAATTGATTGATAGGTACACTGATTAATCAGTGAACAATTAAATTTCATTGCATATATTTGTATGATACAGGGTGTGTGTGTGTGTGTGTGTGAGAGAGAGAGAGAGAGAGCAAGAGAGAAGGAGGAAGAGAGAGAGACAGAGAGAAGGAGGGAGGGAGGGAGAGGGAGAGATGATGGCTATTAATGTTAAAACCCCATCTTTGTTTTATTTTAAAACAAAATAACAAGGGAAAAATAGTACGAAGGAAATGGAAAAGCTTCTGGAATCTCTCCAAAAGTCTTGTGAGAAAATAATTACTTCTGCAACTCTACAATTGTTTCAAGATCTTCTTTCTAGAGGAAGAAGAGACAGAAAAAATCCTGGTTCTTACCAGAATAAACGAATGCAATAAAAATTGAACCTGGAATATAATAAATAATGTCAGTTATTACCTCTTGCTCTATCCTACCATTGACCTTTGGTGTGATCTTTCTTTAGTCTACAATTGAAAGGATATGGTTCTTGATTCATAGTCTTTATTAGCAAAAGGTATGTAGTGGACTGCACTTTATCTGCAGATGATCCAGGTTCAAAATTCATTATCTCCAGATGTTGCTAAAAGGCAGTGATTTATAGCCACTATATAGTTATAGTTATTACCAGTGGTATAGTGCTTAAGGAACTGGATTAGGATCTGGAAGGCCCTAGTTTAAGTATAGCTTTAGTGTAAGATCATTAAATGTCCCTTTCATTCTCTTTTAGCTCAGTCTCCCTTATATGAATTTTTAATTCTCTTTCTTGTTTGTTTGTGAAGGAGGAGAATCTGTGATTTACATTCCAGAAGAAAAGATGGACTGAAATAATCTAATAACAATTGGATTGTAAATAGACCAGTAAAGTGATTCAAAGTAATAAAGTAATAACTTATGTGCTGCTTTGGCATGGTATGTGTTGCTTTGGGAGAGTGTCAGAGAATTATCAAATTGTGTGTTTCATAATATCCATTTTAATCAATAAAATTGTTCTTACTCTGCCAGTGTGTAAATAGACCATATTAGACCAATAGACCATCAGTTCCATACTTTGCATATGTAAATCCCCAAATTCATTTTTACCTTCCTGTAGATATGGATAGTTTCTGCTTGAAACCCTGGAAAGTAGCAATAAATTGGTATGCAGTGTAGTTTGATATTTCAGGGGGAAAAACAACATTGAAACTATTAATCCACTATTTAAAATCTCTCCTAAATTCACACCCCATTTACGTGCGATAATCTTTGGTGTAATCTCTGGTGTAAAGAAGTAAGAAACAAGGAACCTGAGTATATAAAATACTTTGGGTAATTTCCCAAGGTTAATTTCCTGTGCTATTGTTTTATCAAACAGAAAGACAAAATCAATGCACAAACAAGCCTATTGTTTCTTTGACAGTTGCAATCACTGCTAGTTCTGGTTACAATAAAGTTAATGCATTGGTTCTTTCTTTTAGTACAATAGGGGAAAAATGACATTTGCTGAAAATTACAGAGAATTCCTACAGTTGACAGAGAATCACAATTCCACAGTTCAAACACATTGTATTTTCAGACATCATATTATACATTTAAATATTCTTCAACTGATTTATAAACAAAAGCATGGCTCTCAAGATTAAATTGCTTCTTTAAGATCTGGGTTTAAGGAATAAGCATTCTCCATGTATATCCAGGAGAGAGAATCTGATTTGGGTGACCTAGCTAACAAAAAGCATCTGTGAAAATTAGTAGCTGCCTTTATCTCCTTCATAATTTATAACAATCAAAAGATAAGATGCTGGACTCTATTTATTTGTTAAGGTTTTTTTTGTTTTTTGTTTTGGTCTTATCATTTCACTAGTGTCAGAAACACATACTTAGAAAACAATTTTCTAATTTTAAAGTAACTCTTTCATATACATTATTTTAAGAATGAATGAGTGGTTGAAAATTACCTAATGCACTGTCACAGTTAAAGTTCAGCTTCATTCTACATGTCAGATGTTGGTTATAAACAGTGACAACAATAGAAAGGGTGGGTAATTTCCATGTTTTAGTAGTAGTAGCAACAGTAGTGTCATTTTAAATATTAGAAAATTATCAAACCATGCTAAAAAGGGAGAAAAAACACATTCAGAAGAACAATATATTAAAAATAACCTCAAACAATACAAAACAAATGGAATTTGGTTGGTTAGTATGGAACATTATAGAATTTGATGGGTTTGCTCTTCCAGTTCTGATTACTGGTACTTGTTGTGGTTCTGAGAGATAGATGGTGTGAATAACCCAGCTCTGCCTGTTAATTTTCATAGAAGGGCAATTTAAGTCTATCAAAAGTTAATTAACAGTAAACACATTATACTGTGTATAATCGAGAAATGAAGCAATCACTTATTTCTTTGGTGATAACTTGAGAGTCTTAGGCAGAATAAAGTTTGTTTTATTCCTGACTCAAAAATCATTCTGTAAGATTCTTAAAAGGCCAGCACAAAGAAAAGGGGCATTAAACTAAATTAATTAGAACAATAAAGGATAAAACAAACTAAAAAGAAAGAAAGAAAGAAAGAAAGAAAGAAAGAAAGAAAGAAAGAAAGAAAGAAAGAAAGAAAGAAAGAAAGAAAGAAAGAAGGAAGGAAGGAAGGAAGGAAGGAAGGAAGGAAGGAAGGAAGGAAGGAAGGAAGGAAGGAAAAAGAAAGAAAGAAAGAAAAGAAAGAAAGGGGAAAAGGTAAGATACATGCACACACATACACACATATCAATATCGCTATTGAAATACAGACATGCATACAATGCATATATGAAAACATGTGCCTGTGTCTGTCTGTTTCTCTGTGTTTGTATTCCCCCTCCCCTCAAAGAAAGTGACTTTTACCACCATCAAAACAAGCATAAATAATGTCATAATCTCTTCACTTTCTCTCAGTTAACAAATATAAAAGTCTCTGTTCCATAACCCAATAGGCAAATCAGATAAGTAACCTCTTTCTCTAACTGAGTTATCAGCAAAAAGCCCAAATGTATCTCTAAAATATTAGCATTAATTCACATATACATAAAACTCAACATTCCAATCTCCATCCTTAACTACAGGCAAAATCACACTCAATAAAACAGTAACATTTAGCTTAACAAAGAAATAATTTCTTGTTTATAAAATAAAGTGGAACAATGACTGATGACCTCCTTTTACCAGTCCACAATAGAAAGCATCCTCACATATTGCATTACGGTGTGGTATGCTGGCTTGACAGCCGTGGAAAGAAAGACATTACAGAGGGTGGTGAGCACAGCACAAAACATTGTGGGCTGTTCTCTGATACCACTAGATGACCTCACTAGGGATCACTGCCTTACAAGAGTGAGGAAAATTATCAGGGACGACTCACATCCTGGTCAGCACTTCTTCATTCTCCTACAACAGGCTGAAGAACAGTTTCTACCTGTGGGCTGTCAGACTTCTGAACGGAAAATAACTTCATGTCAACATAGTATGACGGACTAGCAGGGCCTGCGCATTGTGCAACAAGGTCACATAGTGTAATAAGATTGGGTCTGGTTAAGGACTTCTGTCCTTACTGTGAGTTGTGTTGTGGGGGGAATGCACGAAGGGGGGCTCAGCCAATCTCATTGTACACATGTTGTACTCTGATGACAACAACAACAACAACAACAACAACAACAACAACAATAATAATATAAACTGACCAAAAGCTTACTTGGAATTGTCTAAAATCAGGCATACTGAGAAAAGAAACTGAAGGCTTTATTTTGGCTGCTCAAGAACAAGCCTTAGCCACAAATTGCATGAAGGCAAAGATTCAGCATGTCACCACCAACAGCAAATGCTGCCTCTGTAATGAGAAAGATGAAACAGTTGACCATTTAATCAGTGGATGCAGCAAAATTTCACACACTGGCTACTTAGAAAGTCATAACCAAATTGCTAAAATTATTCACTGGCAACTATGGATTTGAGTATAGTAACAACTACTGGGAACATCACGTTGAGAAGGTTCTGGAGAATGAAAAAGTTGAGATCTTGTGGGACTTCAGATTTCAGACAGACAGGCATTTGGCCCACAACATGCCTGACATAACAATAGTTGAGAAGAAAAGGGTTTGGTTCATTGACATTACAATACCTGACGATGCAAGAATTGCAGACATGCAGCAAGAAAAAAATCACAAAGTATCGGAACTTACAAATTGAAGTTGAGTGACTTTGGAAAAAGAAATGTGTGTTATCCCAATTGTAATTGGAGCCCTTGGAGCAATACCTAAAGGGCTGCCTCGCTATTTGGAAATCCTGAATTTATCAGAGTTGAATACCCTGAGTCTACAAAACTTGGAACAGCTTATATCCTCCGACACTACCTAAACAGTTCCTAGGTCCTTGGATAGGACTTGAGCTGTTGAGCTACCAACCAGCCCCAAAGACTGTGAATCTCACTAAAGAAATAATAATAATAATAATAATAATAATAATAATAATAATAATAATAATAATAATAATAATAATAATAATAATAATAATAATAATAATAATAATGGCAAGTTTGCCAAACTTCCTGACCTTGAGTAAAATGGTGTTTAGATGCAAAGTCAGTATGAGGATTACTAAGTTAAGATACATAAAATAAACATGAGAGAAGAACTAAACGAACTATTCAATGTAAGCAAGTTCAGTATACCACAGTTTTCCAGTTATTATCAAATAAGATAAGATATTAACAAATAAAAAAGTCCATATAACAATATGTCCCATTTTATATATGGTCAGATAAATTAACCACCTCCCCCTGTCCCTCCCCCTCCCCCCTCCTCCTCCTCCTCCTCCTCCTTCTACCTCTTCCTCTTCCCCTACTCCTACTCTATAAAGCAATCTTTTTCTGCAATTCATTCAGATGATATTGATCCTTGTTACATATATCTCCAGTAAGAAAGGTAAACTCCTACATATTTTTTTTCCAAATAAATATTTATTTTCAAAGCTTCTCTGGATTTCTTCACATTGCTGGATGTTCTCTGTCAGAAGGGGCAGCAAAGCATTTCTGGAGGGCAGAAATGGATTAATTGTTTTACTAGTCCTAACAGAGACCTAAGTACATATTTTTCTGCTGTACTTCCAAAATATATTTTTTCCATTTTAACTTGCATTAAGTGAATTTGTATGTTTGGAATAATATGGTTTGTTCTAGCCTAATCCCAGTCTATTGTCTATGAAATTTCCTTTCAACCAAATCAATGCTTATACTCTCCAAAATCTTTTGTGAATGTTTTTTAAACCATAAGCATTATAATAACACAATTTCTGTAATTCTTGGCCTGTAAAAAGCAATTTACTAATAAAACCTAATGTAAATGCTTCCCTTTCCTTCTTGTATTTCCCTTCCCTTTCCTTCCCTTCTTCTATCTTCCTTTCCTTTCTTTTCCTTTCCTTTCCTTTCCTTTCCTTTCCTGAAAAAAACATCTATTTCTTTATAAATGCCTTCCACTATGCAATAATCTATGTGTATTAAATATCTAAAGAATGTAGTACTGAACTAGCTATTTTCTTTGTATCATTCCTTTACAATAAACAACTTTACTGAATAATCTAAAAGAGCATTTAATTTGATTCCAATCATTGGAACAAATTAAAATAATGATTTTCTAAAATCATACTTAAAACTGGAATAAACTATTTGTGAGGATATTAAAGTATTAATGAAATATTAATGCTCACTGAAAGTCTTAAGCTTCTGTTTTATAATATTAAACATGTAATAGCTAATGAACTGCAAAAACAGATTTAAGTAATGACAATGCTATTTGTTGAACCAAAAAAAAAAAAAAAAACATTACAATAAAGCACCATTCTGCACTATACTTTTGGGGGAAAAATCACTATCACTGATTATAAAAGATTTTTCATTTCTTTTTCCTAATAGCCATTCTATCCCTTGCTATGTTTATTGATTTGATATTCATAATAATTGGCATGAGGTCTTAATTAACAACCGACATTTAACAAGTTGCTTGCTTAATGAGATAGGCAGCTACATAAATTGGATAAATAAATAAAGAAGAGATTAACAAATTATTGGAGAAAGCAAAGATGTCTCTTTGGATAACTAAGTCTTCTTCATGGAATGTCCAGCAAACATAATGAAACTAATAGGTCCAAAAGAAATAAGTCCTCCATATTGAAGTCACTTATTTAATGTTGTCTCTGTACATCTATTATTTTGGCAACTATCTGCAGCTATCTATGTAATGCCAACAGAGACTGTATTGTACTATTACAATATTGTACTATTGTACAATATTGTACTATTACAATACACACACACACACACACACACACACACATATTTTCCCCCAAAATAAGACCATCTTATATTTTTTTGCCACCAAAAAAGGCATCAGGTCTTATTTTCAGAGGAATGTCCACTCATTCACCTCAGACACCTCCTTTTTGCTGTCAAAGGCCTTCGGGAACTTCTTTTGCAGCCCACAAAAGGTTGGGAAGTCTCTGCAACTGATAACAGCTCCAGATCAATCTGAAGGCCTTCTGGAAAGCCTTGCTGGCCTTGTCAGCTGCAGAAGTAATGGGCCAGTTAGGCAGGTGTCAGGATGTGTGACACCTGGCTGCAATGGTCTGAAGGTGAGTACTAGGGCAGCTCCATGCCCCACATCCCCACCCTAGCTTCATTTTTGCCTGTGCACTCTGGAGAGGGCAGGGTCTTAATTAGTGCTTATTTTGGGGGGGGCAGGGCTTATATTGGGTACACATGTAAAGTCAACCTAGGGCTTACTTTCGGATAGGGCTTATTTTAAGGGATAGATAGATAGATAGATAGATAGATAGATAGATAGATAGATAGATAATTGCATCTGCATGCTTTTGAGCTGCTAGGTGGGCAGGAGCTGGGGCAAATAACTGGAGTTCATCCCCTTGGCCAGAGATTGGTTCTTGAACCTGGACTGTCAATTTTGCAGTGACAAGCTCAACATCTTTAACCACTGAGCCATTGCACCCCCATATATAGATCCTTCTAGAACATCTACAGCAGGGGTGTCAAACTCATGTCATCACGGCAGCATCCGGTGACTTTTTCCCCCTTCTCTAAACCAGGTGTGGGTGTAGGTAGCACGTGATGCATCTGGCTCATGGACCTGGAGATTTGACAGCCCTGATCTACAGTATCTAACTATGAAACCTCAAAAATTTACTTAATCCAAGCAACTCAGTTTTCCACTTTATTATATTCTTTTTTTTTTTTAAAGAATGTTAAAATATACTGAAATATTTGCTAAGCCAATGGGGCAAATAAGTCATTTACCTTCTTTCTTTAAACAAGAAAGAAAGTGATGAGGTTTTCCCATTTCACGTGATGCTTGGTCTGATGAGCCTCCATGGTTTATTTTGTAGAAAGAAGAATCAAATCAAGCCATACTTTATACCATACTTTATATATTAAATGAACCCCCTACTTCTTAGAGAAATGAATAGCAGAATTATTTTACTTTTAATTCTTGCTACTGTTGGATTTGAAAAGTCCTTGGTGTGCTCTGGGCTTGGTTGCTTTCTTGCAGGTATTTCGTTGGCCAAACATCATCAGTGCCCTGTACCCCAGAGTGCAGATGTTTCATTACTAAACTGGTAACATCATCAGAGCACTGATTATGTTTTCTAGCTTTTCTAATGAAACATCTGCAAGAAAACAACAGAGATCAGAGAGCACCAAGGAGCCCACATTTCAACCCTGAGCTATAAATATTCTCCTTTATCAGTATTATTGGATTTTTTTTTCTACATAACCTTTTAAATGAAAACTGCTATACTATGATACCTTATTCAAACTTTTCAAATTCAATTACTTGATATTTCATCTGATATAAGCTTGCAATTTATAGTATGTCCTATGCTCCCAAAAGAGAGCCTTTGAATTTGCATTTGAAGGCATTCTATGAATCTGGGTCACCTAATAGTGCAGAATTTCTAACTATGTGTATATATGCAAGAAAATTTTGAATGTTTGGTATAATGAATAAATGAGCTCATAGGATAAAAAGCTGAAGGTTTCAATTGTCTTTCTCGATTGGATCTGTATAACTAATGTTACCTTTTGCTTTGAGGAAGAGGTATCTCGAGGGATACGGTGGCTCAGTGGCTAGGATGCTGAGCTTGTCAATCAGAAAGGTTGGCAATTCGGTGGTTTGAATCCCTAGCACTGCGTAACGGAGTGAGTTCCAGTTACTTGTCCTAGATTTTGCAAACCTAGCAGTTCGAAAGCATGTAAAAATGCAAGTAGAAAAATAGGGATCACTTTGGTGGGAAGGTGACAGTGTTCCGTGCGCCTTCGGCATTTAGTCATGCTGGCCACATGACCACGGAGATGTCTTCAGATAGCGCTGGCTTTTCGGCTTTGTAATGGAGATGAGCACCACCTCTTAGAGCTGGAAACAACTAGCACATATGTGCGAGGTGAACCTTTACCTTTACCTTGGAGGTATCTCAGCAGCTCCTACCATACCTTCTATCCAGAAGGAATCTTGTCTAATGTCTATCTCAAGTGAAAGAAATCAGGAGTCCAGGCAGTTCAAATGAATCTAGAATTTTTGTAAGCTAATACTCTCTACAAAAATACTAATCGTCAAAGCAAATTGGCAGCAGACAAGAGTCAATGGAATTCAAAGTGGGCTGGACTTAAATCTCTTGTGGGTATGAATGGATTTGATACTGATGATGTGTTTGACTCCTCCCTCTGGCTCAGCCTGGTAATCCTCTACAGTCCATACTTTTAACCCAATTGATGAGAAAAAACACAAAATGTGTGCTGTCTCAGGTAATTAGGAGAAATGCAATCTGCAAACAACAACAATATTGTAATTTCCTGGACATGGTATCCAGACAAGTCAGCCATTACATCCCTTCTGGGGAAAGAAACCACTACCTCACAAGAGATAAATAAAATACGTGTTTAATGTTTTTATCAAACAGTTTAAGGATCCATTATGTTTAACTTTAAATAGTAACACATGGACATTTACTGTTAGATGGGAAAAGTTACAAATTTGCCCAGATCATAGAAAACAGCAACTGTCATAATACGTAAAAAAGAATCCAAAAGAAAATAAAATGCTTCAGGCAAAGCATAAGATGATAGCAGTCTGATACAAATTGTACAATCCCTACTAGAATCTCAGAAAAATACACAGAGGGATGTCTAAATTATATTACAGATCACAAGAAAATGGTAAAGAAAAAATGTATCTGTTTGCACATGCTTGAGATATGATTTGAGGCTCTTATACGAATAACAGAAAAAATCTGTATAAAAATCAGAAAACTGTCTCCAATGTCCTAGGATGATGCACTTGCCTATTTCTAAAAAATAAATAAATCTTGAAACTTTCTTTTATCATGCTCCCCTATTTGGCAAACTTTAATCAGGGATTGGGTATCCCAAAGGTGCTATTTTTTAAGAGGCAACTGGACTTTCTGGTTTTTCTTTGAAGACATTTCACTTCTCATCCAAGAAACTTCTTCAATTCTGGCTGGATGGAATCCTTCCATTCCCCACCATCCAGTCAGAGCTGAAGAAGCTTCTTGGATGAGAAGTGAAATGTCTTTAAAAGGAAAAAAACAGAAAGTCCAGTTGCCTCTTGAAAAAAACACCTTTGGGACAACCATGACCTGGATGTCTGAGACTCTCCATAGACATATAGGGATTGGGTAGAAATAATAACTATCATTCTTTTGCAGGCTTGATCTAGGCAACTTTTGCCAATTGTGTTAAACAGACTGTTTCTATTTCTGCCACGGGGATAGAATTGGAACTCTGTAAATGCCTCGCAGTTGAATCAAATCACAGGGATGGAAATTGTGTGTGTGAATCTATGCCCTGTAATTTGGCATATAATTTACATTCCCAACAACTGGTTATCGTATCTGCACTGAGGCAGTCTCTACAGTTTGAAATCATATGTCATTTTCAATGACCAAACTCTATCTTATAATTGAACTAGTGATGCATGCATGTAAAAACATGTGCAATCAGTCTCAACCTCCTTGCCTTCTTTAATATGCAACAAAGGAAACAAAAAACCCTTGCTTTTATATATAATTGCCTACTGATTTTGGTTGCTGACATAAATCCATAAAAGAAGTAACTGTCATAATTTCCAGAACTGTGTGAAAAATTAAGATAATGCACAATGAATCCATTAAAACAGTGTGATACTGTTGCTTGATTAACTGGGGAGAGGAGGGGATATATCAAATCGTAGAGAACTGTGATAAATATGTCCTTGGACTAGTTCTGAGAAAACAGCAAGACTCAGAAAAGCATCTAAGATAGAAGTCACGTTGCTATGTTTTTTGTTTTTTTTTTAGAAGTAAAGCCTATCTCCTCCTTTAGCAAAAGTGAAAGGATAAAGTTATGCAGCTGTGGAAAATAGATACAGGGGAATGTAAATCCCTTAGGCAGCATATTCCTCTGAGCCAAGCTAGTTGAACCATGAATGTGGTTCAATGCTGATTACAAATGACCTGATGTGATTCTGCACTGTGGTTCTTTTTACGGATGGCAATATTTTCTGGTGGAACTGAGATCGGTATATTTAGGATTTACCATAGCTTGAAAATATCTCAAGAAGGAGGAGGAGGAAGAAGAGGAAGAGGACAAGCAGGAGGAGGACAGACTGTGAATACAAATTTTTATGAAGATTTCTTCAACCTAACACTAGAAATTCATTCACTCATTCATTCATTCATATTTCAGTAGTCCCACATGAAGGGAGAGCTGCCCTTCCACCTAGGATTGGAACAAAGTTCTCAGAATTCTTAGAATTGTAGACCAACCAATCTGGAGGCTAAAGAAGGTTGATTTGTTTATAATACACATATAGAGGCCTACATGCATATTTTTGAATTTGTCTCATGGAGAACGTGCCCCTAAAGAGCAACTAAATGAATCTGAAAAAATAATTTCCCCTTCAAAGTACCTTTTTTCTTACTTTTTATCAGAGGGTTGGAAAATATGACCATTTGTGTGTGTGTGTGTGTGTGTGTGTTTCTTACGTTTTCACGGGTATTTATATAAACCATTCTAACACAGCAGTAGGCTAGCACCAAATTTAAAACAGAAATGGCTGTGAAAACCTGACTCACAGACAAACACAATACACAAGCCTGATGATGGCAGATGAGATTCTGCCGAAATGTCACTACAACTTTAAAAGCACAACTATAATGACATGGGAAGATTCCTGAACAGAGGCTGAATACCATCTATCTATCTATCTATCTATCTATCTATCTATCTATCTATCTATCTATCTATCTATCTAAATCATTTTCAGCAGAAATCATTAAAAATGATCTCTCAAATATTCTTGTCTGAGCAAATTTCAAAATCCCCTTTTGCCACTCAGTCACACTATGTGTGTGAGTATGTGCGTGCATCTGTTGGCAGACTATGAAAGCACTTCTTACACTAACTGAATACTTTAGTAAACATTGCCACTACTTTGATAAATGTGGACAAACAGTGAGGACTGGGTCTATAGCACATTTAATTAAACGAAAGCCATGACTGACAGATTATGCCATAAATATATCTGGTCTATTTCTGGTGTGGTGGCTCAATGGTTAAGATGCTCGGTTTGTCAGCTGGAAAGCTGGCAGCCCATGTTCAAGACATGAGCACCATGTGATGGGGTGAGCTCCTCACCCTAGTTCCTGCCAACCTAGCAGTTCAAAAGCATGGAAATGCAAATAGATAAATAGGCACCACTTCAGTGGGATGGTAACAGCACTCTGTGACATCATGCTGGCCACATGACATGGAACTATCTTTGGACTCTGCTGGCTCAATGGCCTTGAAACAGAAATGAGCATGAACCCCTATAGTTGATAACAACAACGACTAGTGGAGTAAAATTCACTCCTTTACCTTATATTTATAATCTACCTTATTTTATGAATCAAATGTTATTCTAAGTGGAAAATTGATGTACTTAACACTGGAGGAATTGTAGTCACTGTGGACACAAGAAAAGGAAATTCATGTAATGGACAAAAATTGGCTATTCCTTTTCTCTGTTAAATATAGTTTTATCTAGAATTTAGGTAACATTATGAATACATTAGAAATTATACAGTTCAGGTAATATAAACCCAGTCAATACCAATAGAGGGTGAGAGAACATCGTCACCAGTTCCTTCTCCCTCTAGAATTCAATTACTGGAATCTTTGTTTAAGGAAAAACAATTATTTTGTCTGACACCATATTTACAATTTTCTTTTTATACCACAAAATAGCAAACATTTTTTATTTAAGAAATCAAATGAATTAACCTTCTTTAACATATTAACAGGTATCTATTGAGGGATCACTGTACTCTGTTCAAAAAACCTTTTTAAATCTCAGATTTATGCATTATAATGTGTCCCTTTCCAAAGGGAACTGTTGTGAACTAAAGAAATGTAATTAATAAAGATTCATTTGCATAGCAGGATCGTAATCCTGCACTTCCTATTGGCCCTTATAATGGCAAGTTATGATTGGTTAATTCCGAGCAATCTGACTGGCTGTTGGCGGGCCGAGTCCCATTGGACGAGGTTCAGACCCGATAACAACATCCATTGGTCATCCTGATAGCAGTCACTCTGTAAAAGGGCGGCCGCTATCCGGGGGTTTTTGTCTCTGTTATCATGCTTTAAATAAAGAGCTGAAGTTCACAAGAAGCAGTTTCGTCTCCGTTTCTACGCCCATGCCTCATACTTAACAGAAACAATGTTGTTATGAAGGAAGATACATTATTATGTTGTTCAGAAATATTAAAAAAAAATTTATCATGCCTCTAATGATTTTTAAAAATGCAAACACCTGGGGTTATAAAAATGACTCAGGAGCTTTCAACATTTCTTCAGAGAAACATTACTTGAATTCATCAGCATATTAAAAAATATAGTAATCTAGTTCTCATTTTTATTTAATACAGCATATTACAGAGTTAAGAATAACTAGGGACAGAGTTTCCAAAGTTTTAAATTTCAGGTTTAAAAGAGATTAGACATATTGGATCATATTTCAAAGATATTTTTAAGTTAAACAAAGAAACAGAATGAGCACAGACTGGCTAAAAAATCAGTGGGACTAGGAGCAACTCCAACTAATTGTTGGCTTCCCCATTAAGTTTCCTTGTAGAAAGCTCACAGGGAGCATCCAAAACCTCCCTCCCTCTCTCCTTTCCTTCCTTCCTTCCTTCCTTCCTTCCTTCCTTCCTTCCTTCCTTCCTTCCTTCCTTCCTTCCTTCCTTCCTTCCTTCCTTCCTTCCTTCCTTCCTTCCTTCCTTCCCTGTCTCTCTGCTTCCCTTCTCCTCCCCATTTCTTCCCATCCTTTCAGAAATTACAAAATTAAATCACATGAAGACCAAGATAATAAATTGGTTAATTTATACCATGCAGTTTAATCTATATTCATACATCTGAAAATCAAAGATAGCAATTCTTTAAAAAAACGAAAACCATATCACATATCATTCTAACAGATGGAGAATCAACCTGTAGTGCTTTTAATGTTGTTTTTATTTTTTATTTTATTTCTTTTTTTAAGAAATTGGTATGCTCTAGAATTCTTATTTTGACAGGGTGAATAAAGAATGAACAAACCAAAACAACCTCATAATCAAGTTTTACAAATTTAGCCTCGTATTTGTCAGCTTTAGGATCAGGCAGATTTTTACTAGCACTTACAATTGTCCTCTTATGAATATTTCATATTTTTATTTTGCATCTAGTATAGCTAGATATATTAGTCACTAATGACAATCCATTCCACTCTTCTAACAATAACTATTTTTAACAAGAAGAACAAGAATTTAAAAAGTGGGACAAATTTAAAAAGAAATCTTCTAAAACTTTTTAATGGCTTTGTTTTGCAATGAATTTAAAGGGCAAGGGGAAAGTTTTATGCTCATAATACCTTATACTATCATTTGTTTTTGTAATCTAATTGCCAGTAACTGGCAGAGTTTTTATACTATTGAGACCTCAACTGTGTATTAAATAAATGCTAGCAACATTTATTTTGTCAGCACTGAAGTGCGGGACTAGTATTCCTTCTTTGGTGCATTTGCAAATAATTGTATAGAGTTTTGCTAGGTAAAAGCTTGCAGATATTGAAGTACGTAAATCAACTCTTCCAGAATCAGATTCCAGGATTTTGAATATGCTCTAAACACTACATGAACCAATCAGCTCTGCCCATCCAACATTCATTTGCAACTTCTTCCTCCTAGAACAGGGGTGTCAAATTCGCAACAATGTGTTGTCATCAGTGACCTATCGCAACTTCCCCCCTTTGCTAAACTGGGAGTGGGGGAGGCCAGTGTGTGATACATCAGGCCCATGGGCCATGAGTTTGACACCCCTGACCTAAAGGGAAATTCAGCTATATTTCATATCTTCTTCGTTTTCCATGGGATAATCTCAACGATGTCTCCATAGCCCTTCTCAATTGTCCCCCATTTACCAGGAAATCACTTAACAGAATAACAGAGTTGGAAAGGATCTTGGAGGTCTTCTAACCCAACCCTGGCTCAAGTAGAAAATTCTATAACGTTTTAGAAAAATGGTTGTCCAAACTCTTCTTCAAAACCTCCAGTGTTGGAACACTCACAACTTCTAGAGGCAAGCCATTCCACTGATTAATTGTACTATCAGGAAACTTCTGCTTAGTTCTAGGTTGGTTCTCTCCTTGATTAGTTTCCATCCATTGCTTCTTATTCCTCCTTTAGGTGCTTTGGAAAATAGGTTGATCTCTTCTTTATAGCAGCCCCTGAGATATTGGAACACCACTATAATGCCATCCGTAGTCCTTCTTTTCATTAAACTATACATATCCAATTCCTGCAACTGTTCTTCATATGTTTTAGCCTCCAGTCCCCTAACCATCTTTGTTGTTCTTCTCTGCACTCTATCTAGAGTCTCAACATCTTTTTTATATCATGGTGACCAAAATTGGATGCAATATTCCAAGTGTGGTTTTACTGTGGCATTATAAAGTGATATTAACACTTTACATGTTCTTGATTGTATCCCGTTGTGAATGCAGCTTAGGACTCTGTTGGCTTTTTTGGCAGCTGCAGCACACTGCTGGCTTATTTAAGTGGTTGTCCCATAAGATTCCAAAATCCCTCTCACGGTTACTATTACTGAGCCATGCATTACCTATTATTCTCACTGAAATCAATATATTTGTTTTTTTATTTGTACTTGTCTGCCTCCTTTACAGATCTCCAGACTTAATAGAGCCAAACATTTTCATAAAATGACAGAATCCACATTTAAGACATGAACAAGTATATTAAGTAATGTTCAAGATTGGAAACAGACTCCTGTTTACTATATTTAGACACTAAGCCTTCTGAAGATTTCAAGGGGGTTATATACCCTCTAAACAGCCCAAAATATGACATATTTTCCCAGAAAAAAATATTTCCACAAGAATCAGACATTTAAAAAAAACACTAAATGAAAGTGTATAATAAAGTTGAAAATCTGCTGATGAATATACAGTATGTTCATCAATTTGGCCAGTTATTTGAGTGGTTTTGACCTGATCTGTCCTATTAATTTTTTGCTCACTGTAAGATACCTAATAGGAATTAACATTAAAATCCTCTTGAAATGTACATTAGTCCTTATTTAATATTTCAATTACATTTATCTCATCATGGAAACTTCAAGAAAAGTTTTAACCCTCAGATTATATCCACTGAAATCACATCTATATGATTAAGCATATTTAATTAAACATATTGTGATATATTTGATAGATAGATAGATAGATAGATAGATAGATAGATAGATAGATAGATAGATAGAGAGATGAGAAGAGAGAGAGAGAGAGAGAGAGAGAGAGAGAGAGAGAGAGAGAGATTGTCAACATCCAAGACAGCACACTGTCTTCTGCTTACAGTGTGGCCTCTTCTTTTGCTGGCTTCATTTGGAACAGTGATAGCTATATAGATATAGATATAGATCTCTTAGGTATTGTCAATCCAATTTCTTAAACCAATTTTATAGATACTGTAGATCAATATTAAGTGCCATCACATCCTTAATAGCCTTAATATCATGAAACTGTAGTGAGAAAATCAGGAGTTCAATTTTTAAAGGATTGTCCTGAGAAATGGATCATCCTGAGCAGATATTCTTAAGTTTTTGTGGGTACTTACATGTATGGCATTCAGCTTTGTTCGGGTATTTTCCCACGTCATTGTAGTTGTGCTTTTAAAGTTGTAGCAACGTTTCGGCAGAATCTCATCTGCCATCATCAGGCTTCACAGATGAACACTACCGTGTTTCTCATATAATAAGGCCGGGTCTTATTTTTTTTTGAGCCCCGAAAAAATGGCTAGGGCCGTCTTTTCGGGGGTGACTTAATTCCCCCCCTTGCATCTTTGGGCGGGCAGGCAGCGATGGCTTGGATGTTGACCTCGGCGTTGGTGGGGCACTTCATATTGGGTCAACGCAGGCAGCACAATATCCAGGTGTGCAACAAAAGTACTTCCTAACGGCAAGCCCCCCCCACCATTCCCCCCCATTTGCATGTTTTAAGATAGGCCTTAATTTGGGGGAGGGGCTTAATTTCATTTCATGCCTATAAAACATGCTGGGACTTCCTATTGGGGAGGCCATATTGTTGGAGAAACAGGGTATATATATATATATATATATATATATATATATATATATATATATATATATATATATATATATATATATATATATATATATATATATACACACATATCACACACACTTTAGTGAAAACCAGTTTAGAATACACTTTATAAATAGAATCTGAATGATACAAAAGCAACCAATTTTATTTATCTGCCATGATGCTCAAAGAATCAATCAACTACCTAATCATATAGATGCCAGTATTTCTAAAAAGGTTCTATAGTGTACAACTGGAAATCCGTCTTCTATAGGGAATTTCCTCAGCTTTCCAGATTGAATAAGAGAGTTTGTGATTTCTTGTAATGTCAATGATTGTACCATATTGCCCCATCCCCTGGACGGATTCCTTCCATTTCAATACTTTCCTTGAAGTTAGTACGTTACAGTTAAGTTATAAATGATATCAGTGTATCTAGCTTTGTCCCAATTTTACCTGTATTTCTTTTTCTGTGTGTCTCTCTGTCTGTCTCTGTCTCTCTGGTAATATTTTATTATATAACTAAGTGGCATTAGCTATCATTCCAATATTGTTTTAAAAAATGATACAATAGCTTTCTAACTTTCTGGAACTGTTTCTCTGTTCAAACTGAAATCTCCATTTCTGACTTCTTTTTAGTGACACCTCTAAAGCCGTCACAGTAATTGCTAAGAAATGTTAACTGCTAAGAAATGTGTCACTGGATTCTAGCTGTGCCTGTTCCAGGAACATTAGAGATTACATCTGAATCTTTTATTATTTCATAGGTTGGGCAGGTTAGTCTCAATTATTCCAGTCCCCTAGATTTTCTGATTTAAAGAACACTTCAAGGTTCAACCTTCTCATCTTTCCTGTATCAAGTCTACATAAAAATATTGGTCAAGAGAGACCATCCATTGACATGAGATCATGTACCATTAGTATGCTGATAAATTCAGCTGTACATTTCAATCCTTGGTCAACCAAGCAATATTTGCCAAGGTCTTTCCCCAGTATCTAGAAGGTGTTGAGGTCTGAATGGAGAAGAACACACTCAATTCATACATAGTCAAATACCTGTAGGTATGTCACTCTTCTGAGAGTAGTGGCACAATTTTGGGGTTTCCCCAGAATTGAAGTTGCCAAGGAAACAGCTGTGGCCAGAAGGCTATATGCACAGATTCATCTGGTATGCCAATTACTACTTTTCCTAGAATGGGAGTCCCTTCTCACACATGCCTTGGTCACTTTATCTGTATATTATTGTACCTTGAAGTTCTTGAAAGTCTAGAATTCTCCAGTGCAACTTGATACATCTCTTCTACACAAGCTTCATTGGTCAGTTTCAGAGTGCAATTTGGAGTACAACAAACAAGCACATTTTGAACCCAAAAATACAGTAAGGCAGAAGCTTGTCCACCACAAGGATAAAATACCCAAACACAAACTGAGCCATGTGATATATGCAGTACAATGCAGTGAGCCATGTGCAGATCTGTATATTAGGGAAACAAAACAACCACTCCATAAGTACATGGCACAACAAAGAAGAACAAACCCATCAGGACAAGGTTCTGCAGTCCATCTGCATTTAAAAGACAAAAGCCACTCTTTTGAAGACAGCAAAGTCCACATTTTGGACATAGAGGATCACTGGTTTGAAAGAGTGGTCAAAGAGGTCATTTATGTCAAAATTGAACAGCCCTTTCTCAACAGAGTGGGAGGGATACAACATCATCTATTTCCAGTCTACAACACAGTCCTTTTATCAGTTCCAAGAAGGCTCCACACATATTTGAATTACTCAGGTGACCCTGAGGACACAGACAAATCTCCAAGTGTCCTCAATGACTCTCTAAATGAATGTAAATGACCTGCTGTCTGCAAGGAATATAAATCTCTAACACAATAACCACCCTTGCCATGCTATTTCTCCAGGATATACAGGATATACTGAACCTCTCTTTTATCACCCAAAAATTGTTACATTTTTAAAATCTGCATGCTAACTGTTCAAATGTACGTAAGTAATTTGATAATTTCTGATAAAAGTTGGAGATCTCACCTTTCTGCCTTTATAAGAATTTTCCAGTTCAAGGACTTCTCTGGCAGCAATTTATACAAATGGAACTCCCTCTCTTGATTAATATAAGCTGGCAGGAAACCACAAGGAAATTGCTGCCATTCACATCACTTGACCCACCACAATAAGTCATCAATCAGCCTGCTAATAAAATCAGTGGGCTGAATCTACTAGAAGGGGGGATCTGGGGGAAAAATGAGCACTCAAAAACTGGGAATCTAGGGTCCAGAATATTGAATTTATTCCAGCAAGTACATTCCTTGATTTGTTTCATGTCTGATGCAAAAGCAGGCAACCAAATAGGAGTCAAAGCCTTAGATCGAAAGAACAACACCCCAAAAATGCACAGTGGAATTAAGAGTCCCACTGCAGTCAGGATTTTTCTAAACCCTTTACCAATTTCGATTTAATTGGAGATACTTACGAAACAATGTAGAAGAGCTAGAAAGGCAATTTCAAGGTATAAAAAAGCTGAAGTCTCACATCCATCTTTGCAGACTATTCAACAGTCCTCTCCAATTGTATCACCCTTTAATTTATCTAGAGGTTGACTTTCTGTTTGACATGAACTCTCAAGGCTGGTATAGTTCTTTTTCCTGCCACTTTGAGGTAATAAAACACATAACAACACACACACACACACACACACACACACACACACACAAATGTATAGTGAATGTAAAATATGGGTCAAGAATATTTTAAAACATAAAACCAAAAAAAGTTGTAGCACCTTTAAAACATACAAATAGTGGAAGAATGACTCTCTCCAATAACCCCAAAAGATTGCATGCTGGGTTTAGATTTTGTATAGAAATGTTTAAATTTTAGCTCAGGAGAATTCAGATAGAAATAAACACAGGTGGTAAAGGAGTTGAATGTGATTTATATGCCAGATAACTCTCCTTCTCCTCTTCTCCTCATCTCCAGTCTTCTTCTTCTTCTTCTTCTTCTTCTTCTTCTTCTTCTTCTTCTTCTTCTTCTTCTTCTTCTTCTTCTTCTTCTTCTTCTTCTTCTTCTTCTTCTTCTTCTTCTTCTTCTTCTTCTTCTTCTTCTTCTTCTTCTTCTTCTTCTTCTTCTTCTTCTTCTTCTTCTTCTTCTTCTTCTTCTTCTCCTCTTCCTCCTCCTCCTCCTCCTCCTCCTCCTCCTCCTCCCCCTCCCCCCCCTCCTCCTCTTTCTCCTTCTTCTTCCATATCTGTCATCAGATGTTGGTGATCATATTAGTGATGATTGGTATATGTATCAACTATATTTTTTTTACTGTGCCTTCCTTTGTAAAACATATTTGACCTAACTGATGTATTTCTGTGATCAAACAGTTCTGGATAGTTGAACTGGTGAGCAAAGATCATAGCCTTTCAAGAATTTATAAATAAATAAATGTAGCACTGTATTTTATTATATTATACTTCAAGGAAATAAAACCACATTCCACAGTAAAAATATTCCTCTTACTCCCCACTTTTGAAATGTTAACTATTTGTGACTCTTTATAGCACAAGTTGTAATTAAAATTATAATTCATATTTAATTCAATATGTTTGTATACCACCCAACTTTTAGCAAGTTAAAACATTTGAAAATGTAGAAAAACATATACAGGACAAAAGCATCGTAGGAAAAAGAACAAAGATGGGGAGGGAACTGGAAGGAACAAGGAAAGGAAGAAAGAGTCATAAGTTTTCTAAATAAATATTTGTTAATATATGAACTATTATGAAAATAATCACTTCCCAATTTATTGCCATTCAGTTTTTTTTTTAAATCCGATTTCTACCTTTGAAGACAAGAGGAGAGACATCAAATCCATCATAAAATTGACATATCATTTGACCTATGGGGATATTAGGAAATTTTAAAAGCAAGTTATGGACATACCTATAAAATCTTTTAAAGAAGAGACTGGACAGCCATTTGTCTGAGATGGTATAGGTTCTCTTGTTTGAGCAGGGGGCTGGACTAGAAGACCTCCAAGGTCCCTTCCAGTTCTGTTCTATTCCTAATCACTGTTGTGATGGAGGTTACAAGTCAGAGAGCATCCACTTATGACAATATTGTAAGCTGGGAAACTAAAGAACATTCTTAACTTCTTCTATGTGGCAATCCTTCAGACGTTTCAAAAGTGCCATCATACCTCTCCCAGCAATCTCTTTTCAAAGTAAGTATATCAACTCTTAATTGAAAAAATCATTTTGGAAAACTGTAAGAGAAGGAAGACCAACTTGAATGTACCTTGGATTGATTACAAAAAGGCATTTGACTCCCTGCCACATGATGGGATAATCAAGTGCATAGAAATAAGATGAGTCAGTAGAAATATCAGAAGCTTTGTACAAAGATCAATGGCAGGGTGGAAGACACACTTGCTGGTCATTGGTGATAGATTGGAAGCGGTCAATATCAAGAGAGGAGTCTTTCAAGGAGACTCATTATCACTACTACTGTTTGTCACTGCAGTGATTTCTCTGTCAAAAATACTGAAAAATACTCAGGCCATGAGTATTAATCATAAACACTTTGTCAGCCTCTCCCAACTCCTTTACATGGTCAAAAGGAAGATGTACAGAAAAACACTATCTGAAATGGAGTCACTGCTCAATACTACATAAATATATAGTCAAGATATTAACAATAGAATGTGGACTGCATGAATGTGTCACCCTTACCTTCAACAGGGGACTAGTAGTGAAAACTGAAGGAATCAAGATGCCCTATGGAAAAAAGCCACCAAGAGTCTGGATGAAGATGATCACTATGCATACTGGGTCTCCTTCAAACTGACCCACTGAATCAAGAAGAAGTCTAGAAGTGAATATGAGAGAAGCGGAGAAATACTTTGAGTCTTGCAAGAGGCTGTTTAATGCAACATTAAATAAATATAGTGCTGATGCTACAATTGTAGTTTTTTGTCCAAACTACTTTAAAGGCTAACCTAAATCTTGCAAGACTCAAAGTATTTCTCCCTTCCTTTTATGAAGGATACCCCTGAAACACTCATATAATTTTCCTCAACTGTGAACTAAGCTTCTCCCAACCAGACTATTGCTTAGACTTCAGCCTCTTTCCTATCTCCAAAAGATATTCCCACTTACCATTACTGAATGTGTGTGTGTGTTTGAATTTGTGTGCGTATGTGTGTGAACCAAACAAAAACATACATATAGTTGAAATTTATACACAGAAAGAATCATCATAATCATTTAATGACCCCATAATCCCTTGTGGAGTAGAGTCTGGGCAACTGAATGGACCTAGCAGAGTGTTTTAATGGCCAAATGCCTTTCCTATCGCCAATGCAGAGTTTTGTTCAGCATATAAATTCTCAGTGTGCCCAGAGAGAAAAAAATATCTGTCTCTATCTAACATTGAACTCACAGCCTTCTGAGTGTGAGGTGAGAGCTCCACCTCTAGGCCACTGCACCATTCTTATACATAGAAAGGCATGAATAGAGAAAACATTTCATAAGCTGCTTGAATGCTATATTTTATCTAAATAAATAAAAAAATAGGCGTACATGTTCTGAACATTATGCTAAATTCAAAACCATCAAGCACCATCTAAAATATTCAGAGCACATTATAAAGTATATTCCCAAAGGAGCATCGCATCCAAAGGCTCACTAAGCCTTTTTTGCTAATATTTAAAAATACAGCTTAGTTTTTCTGTGCCAGGGACCTTGCGTGCTTGAACTCACCTTTCTCCCATTTTTAGAGTCTCCTTCCATCATTAAAGTTTGACTGGAGTTTGGCAAAACTCCTCCAAAGTAAGTAGCTTATGGACTCCAGCCAAAAAGGAAGTCCAACTTTTTTTAATAGGGGTTGGTGCATTGCAGGCATTTATCAAGCTCTGCAGTGAATAAGTTGCATTGGGTGCTGTTCAGATTCCTTTTAGGACATACTGGTCTCTCATCAATCATAGGAAGGACTTGTCTTTGTTAAGCACTGCATTGATCTTGTGGGTGTATGCCAAGGTAAACACATGTCTAGGTTGCATTATATAGTCAGACAAATGAATATCACAATTTCAACAATCATCCAACACTGATCTTTTAACTATGAAATGGAACTTTCCACCACAGGCCTATCTTGTTCCCTCATGTGTTAAAAGGAAACAGGAATGTTCTGTCAGAATAAATGTGACATTGGATTTGTAAAGCATAATCTACACTGTGAGATTACATTATTGCAATCTTGGTACTAGATTTAAAATATGTTGGCTTTAATGAACAATTTAATACGTGTAATAACTAAGTCAATCCCATGATGAAAAATAATTTCTTTGCAGTCAGCTCCCTAAACTAACATTTTAAGAAAGACTTCTGGAAATTGGCACAATCTATTTTTCCAGAAGTGACCAGTATGTGCTAAAAGATTATATTCAGATCAAGATAATATATATATTTAAGAAATGAAAGGATTAGAGTTTGGATGAAATGTCCATTCTTGGTTCACTTCTTTCTATAACAAAGCAATATATATTTCTTTAAAAATCATATTTTATATTTTTTCTTAAACATAAAATCAAAGATTGAAATTATTCACATACTTTTATACTGTTCTTAAAAGGTAGAAAGCTATTTTGGGTGCTTGCCAGATTAAGAAGGTGGATATGGTTAAAAAAATAAGTAAAAGCCATCAAGGGTGAGCGCAAGAAATAAAAGACTGAGTGACTGAAGAAGAATGAGTGAATGGATGAATGAATACAAATATTACAAATATAAATGAATGCATACAACTATACAATGCACACATACACACATGTATAATGTATAATTGGGCCAATAATAAATATGAAATTGACATGCCAGAGGTGGGATTCCACTAATATAACAACTGGTTCGGTGATCAAGAGCTTTGCAGGCGCATGCTCCTCATTTTAAAAAGCTCTAATACTTACCTTCTCCAGCAGTTCCTGTGAATAAAACCACTGAAGCATGGCAAACTGCTCTGCCATGTGAATCAGCTATGCTCTAAACAACGGACATAAAGCACAGGAAGGGTGGACAGGTGGGCCCACATGCTCATCACAGCAAACTGGTTTGCTGCCAGCTGATCTTCGGAGCAAGGAGTTCGCTCGAACTGGTGCGAACTGGTAAAATCCCACCCCTGCATACTGCAGTTGGGAACAATGCTACATTCCTACAATTCTAATGATCTCTATAACTGGGCTGTTCTCAAACTGATTCCTCTTCAAGATCTTAATATTTAGCTTTTTTTCTGAGAAGAGAGGTAGAGGCATGTAGGCCCTGGCTAATTATCTAGGATTATAAGATATGTTAGGTTTCAAAGATTAAAGTCAGCATGATGAATTCAGCTTCGAAAATGAATGACAACTAGGATAGGCCTTTCCGATAATTCAATATTAGTTCCTGTATTTTCTTTACAGTGTAAAATTAGGACCCTAATTGCTATCAGATTTCAAGTATATTATCCTCTTATGGACAAAAATATAAAATGAGTCAAAAGCTTTAAGAAAGTACTTCTAAAAATGTAGTATATTTGGGTTATTATTTTTGACTGATTATGCATCTCTGATTATCTTGCAGTGCATATAATGTTATTCTTGTATGTTTGTCTAGAAATTTAGCGAAGCAAGAGATACAAAACTTGTTGATGATTTTAGGGTCTTTAGATTGAATCCATAGGAAAGATATTACAAAACATCACTAGGAGGTTTGCATATTGCCAGTGTAACATAGTTCTTTATGATGGATGCTGTAAATCAGAATGCTAAGAATTTAGCAATTGAAAGACCACCCTTCCCATTTATTTTATTTATTTTATTTTATTTATTTGATTTGCCAATTGTTTACAAGATAATAAGTATAAGTGTATACATAGTTGTGAATACATGAAATGGGTACATATAAGAAAAATAAAAGAATAAGAGAAACAATAGGACAGAGACGGTAGGCACGTTGGTGCGCTTATGCACGCCCCTACAGACCTCTTAGGAAAGGGTGAGGTCAATAGTAGACAGTCTAAGGTTAAAGGTTTTGGGGTTTGGGGAAGAAACTACAGAGTCGGGTAGAGTATTCCAGACATTGACCACTCTATTGCTGAAGTCGTATTTCCTGCAATCAAGTTTGGTGCGGTTTACTTTGACCACTCTATTGCTGAAGTCGTATTTCCTGCAATCAAGTTTGGTGCGGTTTACCATTTCTTGGCTTAATATTATGCCCAAATCAACTGGACTGTTGGAAGCCTCTGTTTTCCAATTTCCTGAAAACTTCTTCTGCAAAACAGGCTTCTATTTTTCCTATGTGATATTCACACCACTTCACAATGACTTCAGAACATTTTTTTCTATCCTTGTTTCTGAGCTTCTTCCACTCCAGCGAAAAGATCCAAAATGTTGTTGCCATTTGTATTGCCTTTTTCATTTTCTTCATATCTACCTATCAAGTCTGTATTCTCCCTGCTTCTCTTTCCTTTCTGATCTGAAATAGCAGAAGATGAAAAAAAAAGCACCCAGGAACATGTTTCTCCCATAATGACTTCTTTGGGGAATGAATTAAAGCTAGGGAGTTTCAAGATTGCTGGAAAGAAGATTATACACAGGAGGGGAAGAAAAAGGACATTCACACTTACATTCATAAACACTGCACTAGCATGAATACAGCTACATTCCACCCTTGAGATTTTTCTTCGAAATACGAATCAATTTATTTTCAATTCAGCAGATGGATAATGTTTCTGGTACAGCTGTGGTACACTGTGTGTAGTTAGGCATGTGTGACAGAAAAAAATGTTGACTAGTAAGAAATTTAGATTCATATTCATGTCTTCTTTAAGGGAGAAGGTAGGGGTTGGTGGTGGTCTCCGAGCTTGGTTGTTTTCTTGAAGATGTTTCATTATCTAAGCTAGGTAACATTATCAGTGCTAGTAAGGAACAGGTTTTGCTCTCCATCCTTACTAGCACTGATGATGTTTGGATAACAAAACAGTTGTAAGAAGACAATCAAACTCAGGAAGCATCTCATTTAAGGGGTGAGCTTCAAAAATGTTAGCAACGGGTTCTCTGCCCGGTTGCTGGATGGGTGTAGCCATGGTGGGCATGGCCTAGTCGGCCTCCTGCATCACAGTGGGCAGGCATTTTTCCCCTCCCTGGGCTCCGGAGGCTTTCCTCAAGCCTCCAGGAGGGCGAAAACAGCCTCACCAGGCTCTGGAGGTTCTCTGAAAGCCAGAAACAGGCCCATTTCCAGCCTTCCCGAATTTCTGGGAGGCCCGTTCTTTGCCCTCCCTGAGCCTCCGTGCACGCCCTGCACTTACCTGCATCCAAAACGGGCCATGTGGAGACTCCTGGGAGGGGTGAGTGGGCAGGGCCAGTCAAGAGTGGGATTTGGGGGTTCTCTGAACTGCACAGAATCTTAGCTAGGGGCTCTCCTGAACCCCTGCGAACCCCCAGCAGCCCCACCCCTGTCTCATTTTAAACCTGAACTGCAAATTTAAAGGTAAGAACCCAAAGAAAAGTAACTTCCTTGATGCAACCATTTGATTTATGCTGCAACATGAATAGACAATTACAGGGTATATCAAAGTATAATTCCTGAGTGCACTCTAATATAATTCTCTGGCCAAAGCTACCCTGAGCAATTTAACTCTTCTTTCTCCCACACATATATTTGTATTCTCCAGGATATTTCATGAGACCTCAGTTTATGATAGTCCTTTCTCCTCTTCTCCTTCCAAAGTGCTTGTTTCTTCTTGCTCTCTGTCATGACTTTTCAGATAGGGGATCAGATTTCCACATTCTTTGCTCAGAAGGTTGGTTGCCATAGCCTGATTTTTTAAAAGATAAAGATTTGCTCAAAAAGGGCCACATGAACAGATCCATTAAATGGAGCTATAGCTGATAACAGTCCGAGCAAGATTTTGAAGAGAACTGTAAGTAAAGAAACCTTTAAACACCCATTTTTAGATCATAAATTTTATCCCAAAATTAGCATATCTCTGTATGACATTAGTATTAAAATCCAAAGTCAACAAAGACTCATTAAACTATAGCTTCTGCAGATTAATCTTTTATATGTCCTGTGAATAGCTTCTGCTAATGAAAGCAGGGGGATGCACACTCCCCACATGGATTTTTTCATATTCAGAAGAGAAAACTTGTTATTTCCCAGAATAAGGTTTGATTAGATTTTCTCACTGAAGAAAGATTGGAACTGCAGAAGTCTATGGTATGTAGTTTGTTGAATTTAAGCCCTTTGTTTTCAAAGTCTCTCTAATTATTAAGATTTAGCAGTATTTGGTCACTTGGAATGGGGAAGAAGCAAAAATAAACCCTTTCCTTGGGACACGAGTTAATTGCAAGAGTGACCACACAATTTGCAGAGGCATAACCAGAAATATTAAAGGTAAATATGTTCCCCTCGCACAAATGTGCTAGTCATTTCTGGATCTAGGGGGCAGTGCTCATCTTTGTTATAAAGCCAAAGAGCCAGCACCATCCCAAGTCGTCTCTGTGGTCATGTGGCCACCATGACTAAATGCCAAAGGTGCACAGAACACTGTTACTTTCCCACCAAAGGTGGTCCCTATTTTTCTTCTTGCATTTTTACATGCTTTTGAACTGCTAGGTTGGCAGAAGCTGGGGCAAGTAAGCTCACTCCATTATACGAATCATTACAGGGATTCAAACCGCCGAACTGCCGACCTTTCTGATCAGCACGCTCAACGTCTTAGCCACTGAGCCACCCTTTCAGAAATATTAGGGTGGCACAATATCAAAAGCGAGTATCCTCGAAGTTCGTGCAGTTCTGCAGTGTCTGTGCTTATTGCTTTCAAGCTTGCTGTTACTTTGGTTTGCCAGAAAATTCTGCTTCCTTCCACTTTCACTACTGCTGTTTTCTAATATGTCCCTTGACGCACTGACAAGACAAAATGGACTAGAGTGCTGAAGAAATTAAGGAAGAAAGACAATAAATACATTTCCTCCTCTTTAACTTTCCTCGCCCTAATTCCTTAGTTCTCTCCTTAATCCTCTTTTTCTTTCTCCTTACTCCTCTCAGCATGATTTCTGGTAAAAACACATTTGTAATAAATACATTTTGGAATGGCCCCTTAAGATGAAATCTATTAATTATGTAAGGGAGTTAGAACTACAGACAGGTAACAATTTCTTTTTCTTGGTATAGGATTGTCCACATCCTTTCGATTGTGTGCAAGAACCTATATAGAGGGACAAGGATGAGAGGGCATAGGATGATGGTGTTATATATTTGCATACTTGAAATACTGCTTTTTGATTGGTCCGGCAATACTACCTTGTGATTGGTCCGCCAATACTACTTTTAATTGGTCCGTCTTATATACTTGTAATACTGTCTTTTGATTGGTCCGTCTGACAGCGGGAACTTCAAGGAGCCGTCATTGGCCGCGAGCCACGAGCAGCTGCTATAAAAGAGGCTGCCGCGGCTCCGCGGTTGTTCAGTTTTTGCAAGAGACTAAATAAAGAGCTGAAGTCACACTGGTCTCGACTTGATCTTTCCTGCGACCTAACAGATGGTATGTGTGATTATATCGTTACCCAAATAATGCACTCTGTTTTCATTGATGTCCAATTTTCTCAACACTTCCCTTTTTCCATCTCTCCTTAGCCTAAACTGAAATAAGTGAAGGATAAAGTAAGCCAATTAGATTTGTAATGCTTTTATTCAAGAAAATGTAGGACACAGGAGGCGCTATTTGGATGTATTATCACCTAGGACCGGCAGAGAGACACACCAGCCATGACCTTTTTACCCTCTGAAATATGTCTAGTGTTCAGTGGTGTGTTTCAAAAAAATTTCCTATTGGTTTGGAGCTTGCTTCGTGCGCATGTGCAGTGATCAAACAAGAAAAAAAATGCCTCTGCCTCCCAATTTGCCTCCTTGCAGCAAACAGCAATCATCCTGTTTCAGTTTCAGTTTCAGTTTCAGTTTCAGTTTCAGTTTCAGCACAGCCTGATTAGCACAAGCAGCTGATTATCGGTTGAATCGGCCTCCCGACCATCAGCTATTTCAGGCGGCAGGAATTGCCATAGCCTATTGCTGCCTCTGCGCGTCCCATTTTCAGCCTCCGCATCCTGTTCTCAGCCTCCACATACCCCGTTTTCAGCTTCCATGCCCCCCCCCCATTTTTGTGCAGCGAGGATCAGAACGGGCACCCCAAAAATGGGGCACCCAGAGGCCAAAAATGAGATGCAATGGGGCATGCAGAGGCAGCAATGGGCTATGGCAATCCCTGCAGCCTGAAACAGCTGGTGGCCGGGAGGCAGATCCAACCAACAATCAGCTGCTTATTCTAATCAGGCTGTGATGAAGCTGAACCTGAAACAGGCTGCTTGCTGTAAGGAGGCAAATTGCTGGGAGGCAGAGGCCAAAGAGTGGGGGCTGGCGGGTGGGCGGGGCCAGTAAAATTTTGCCCTACTGGTCCACAAGGACCAGTGACAACCAGCTGAATACCATCCCTGCCACTAAGATCATCTGGGTGTGGGTTGACTTGAGTTACTGGAATGTTTCCTTCTGTCCTGTTTCATTAGCATCCATATCAAGAATGGGGAAGTTAACCCTAAAGGCTTATAGCAGTGGAGGGGAAACTTATTAGCAGTGGAGCAGAGAAACTATCCCCACAAGCTGACAAAAACTCTGTTGCCACAGAGGACCTTTTGTGTTTGAAGGGATAATAGTATCCAATATTTGCCACAGATACAAGACCTTGAAACCAGTCATGTAACGGCAGAACTTATTGTGAATCTCATTTGACTTTAAACCAATTGAAGGAGGAAAGATCCCTATTCTGCTAGAGAATAACTCCTCTCCACAACCACCAGATCACCGGGGCTAACCTTTGAAGGACAGAGCTGATCCACTTTGTTCTCTCCTCCCAAACTGTGTGAGGTTATTCACTTCTTTTCATTTTCTTTTATTCCCCATTTTAATCACTGTAGGAAGACTTATTTGTGATCCTATTTTACAATTATGTGTCTAACCATTGATTAAATGTATGTATAGTTATTTTATACCAGGGGAGAGAGGTTTATTTTTCTTTCTAAGAAAAAATATATATAAGATAATAAGATGATTTCAGATAGTGTTTATTTATGTGGAGATAGGAAGTCAATCTTTTCTTTTAATTAATATCACTCCTAAGAGTGATAGTGATCACCTTGCCTCATAAATCAAGTTCTTGAAATCCTTCTAGAAGAATAAAGGATGCTTATGACATATAAAAGATTTGTAAACAACAGGGTTGGATTTTTTAACAAGTTATATCATTATTTATGCTATTTATAAAATATTCCACCAATCTACTCTCTCTCTCTCTCTCTCTCTCTCTCTCTCTCTCTCGCTAGCTAGCTATATAATTAGTGCTGTTATTTTTGTTAAAAGATAAACAAAAATACTAAGGCCCAAACTATAACATAATAAATAATCATGCAATTGAAATCAGAAATAAGCCATGTTCACTAGTCAACTTGGGATTGGAACTGGAGTAATTGTTTAATTCTCAAGGACATTTCAGAAAAGCAAGATTTAATCAATCTTCAAAAGGCCATTTCCACAGACAAACTGTGTATAAATACATATTTTGCTTAAGAAATTCCCTTCAGCCACAAAGATTGACAGCAACCTCCTCCATCAAGATCCATCCATTTGTCTCCTCCAATGTCATGTAACTCTTAGCAGCACTGATTGCATAAATCTGGTTGTACAAATTCTATATTTGTTCTTCAACTCTTGGCCAGGTATCAAAGATTCAGGGAGTACATGAGCCAAACCGAAGCCCCGCAAAACACATCCTTGAAGTTTTATGGTAACATTGGGACTCTTGAAATTGGCTTAGTTTTCGCTATCATATTCCACGCATTGGAAATTTCCAAGTAACAGGCTTCTCTCAAGACACTGAACTAAAGGCCAATTAGAGATTCTCTATTGCTACATTTGCGGTTTCTACATTGCCCCCACCCTCCAAAGAACTTTAATATCTCAGTGATGCTTGAAACATAATTGCTTGTGGTTCAGTGGGTCCATTAGTTTATTTCCCCAAGACCACCAGATTCATATCATACTGACCTTGTGATTGGCTGACTGTCATTTGTTTCCCCACCCACCCACTGATAGCTTATCAACAGTAAATGCTGACAAAAATCTTCATTAATTCCTAATTATTTTCCTGAATGTATCTTGGTAGGGAAGGTTTAAAAATTCTTATAGATTTGACATACTGATTGGATTTTATGCTAGACTAACAATCCAGGATGGTGCAATGATCCTATAATTTGCATCAACAGGAAAAAAAAATGTTTAAAATTTTATTGATAGAGAATACAATTATATTTCTATTTTTGTTGTTATTATTTTTAAATAATGGATGTCCAGTACTTAACCAGATCCCCTGAGTTATTAACCTTTAAATTTCAATATTTGTTTATCACAAAATGCTTTTTAAATGAAAGCTCCTAGAGTTCTAAGCTATTTACAAATATTCCAGCCACTTTAAGGATTTATTGAGATTAATTGCAATTATTGCAAAAATTAGGATACATGTATGCAGTTGTTCCTTTATTCTCAGGATCAAAAAGTTATCTTTTAATCCTTGAGATTTCTATATCTACATTGGAAATTTAAACATGGTTTCATCATCGTTTGCCCAATATTATCCTGAATGTGTGGGAATGAAAGCAAAAAGTCTTGATTCTATATTGAAAGAATATATAAAGTATTCTTTTGAAATAATTATGAATTGTTTAAGAATTTGAGCTGGAGAACAACACATGGCTGAAAAGGAAATACATTACAGTTAAAATCATCAGGATTCAATTATATTTATTCCACAAGACAACCAGTTTAAAGGTGGAATGGACTCTAGTATATCATTTTTCAGATTCAGTACTAACCAGTGTATGGGTTCAACAATAATGTATCTTGGACCCCATTGCTATTCAACTTTTGAATGTTCCTTAGATTCCTTAAATAAGCAATAGGTTCCTTAAATAAGAAACACTCTTCCTTCCCCCAAAAATCTGTCAAATAAACCTACAGTACATCAATACAACTTTATGCAGATGATGCTGTAATATTATACAGATACAGATTAACAGATTTGAAAGGGACCTTGTGGGTCATCTAGTCCAACACCCCTACAACATTTTTAACAGATGGCAGTCCAGTCCCTTCTTGAAAGCTTCCAGTGACGAAGCTCTCACAACTTCTGAAGGCAACTTCTGTTCCGTTGCTCTCACTGTAAGAAAAATTATCCTTATTTCCAGGTTGAATCTCTCCTTGTTCAGTTTCCATCCCTTACATGGGTAGAATTTAGAAAGGCTAGGAGATTACTTGAGCAAGAGGCTGGACTAGAAGACCTCTGATATCCCTTCCAGTTCCATTCTAATTCTGAAACTATTCTGATTTAGATCACTGACTCATTTCTGTAAGGAGAAATCATTACACATCAATTGTGTGGAAACAAGCAAAGCTCACACATTTTGCTTTATTACAGGGTTCTTAATTCCTTTCTACTTGGAATACTGAGAGGTATGTTAGGGAAAAATAATGCAACTGAGATGCTGCTGCTGCTACTGATGATGATGATAATAATAATAATAATCATCATCATCATCATCATCACCATCATCACCACCACCACCACCATCATCTTTTAACAACCTCATAAACCTTTGCAAGGTGGTGTCTGACCAACTGAATGGAGCTTGCAGAGTGTTTAATGGCCGGATGCCCTTCCTGTCACCAATGTAGAGTTTTGTTCAGCAGATATAGCCTCGTTGTGCCCAGAGAGAGATATCTGTCTCTACCTAGATACTGAAATGCTGATGATCCTGAGACAAAAATCAGTCATAGGACTTGAAAACAGATTACAAACAGTAAACTGTTGCCCAGATGACAGCTGTGTCACAGCAAAGTTTAAACCAGTGTTGAATTTTGGCTGGATCACAAATAAATTTTCACAATTTTGTAATTTGAGGTCTTGCTGTCCAAAATTTGAATTCCAGGTTAAATTCTGGAAAATCTCCTGTGCTGAAAAGTTTTTTTTTTTTCCAAAGACTCTTATAAAGATGGGAGCATGGAATTAAAGGCTCAGATTTTGCTTTTTGTATTTTTTTTGTTGAGATATTGTGTAATGAGCTCCAAATGCCTCATTTACACCATTTCCTGGATGGAGCAAATAATTCTATGTTTAGCTCTTTCGGGTGGGTAAGGATCTAAAATTAACAACTTTTTTCATTGTTAAGTTTATAATTGTACCCTGTAGAAATCATGCTTTGTTAATAGCAAAGTACACTAAGCATGATCACAGGCCTTTGCATAACGTGCCTTATATTGTGTTTTTCCATCTGTAATAACCTTACTTGCTCGCAAATCATCATGTGTACTATATGAAGGCTACTTCATTAACATTATCATACACAAATAGAAAAATCTCTAGCCAGAAATTAAGACAATGAAGAAAATTCTCTATTCCTTATTTATTGTCAGAAATCAGTAATAAATATAACCAGATTAAAATCAAACAGTTTAAAAAAAAAAGAAGGAAAGGGAAAGGATTGTCAAGTTGTGTTGGATGTTACCTCATTTTTAACTGCTGCAACAATAAATCTAGCTACCGAGTAGGTGGTTTTTCAGCTTGTAAATTTCATCTGTTCTTCAATATGTGCTTAATAAAAAAGGGAGTTATGATGTCTTTTGAAGATCCCTATAAAAGTTACAATAAAAAGGATATAATAAATTGTTTTAATTTTCCCAGAATTTCATGGCCAAATGCATCAAGAAAGTGGAATATTGGTAGGACTCCAGGTAATAGCACAGATGAAAGAAGTTATAAAAACTTTTTTCCCTTCCAGCTACAGGAAGTAAGGCCATTCAAATATCCTCTATGTTCCCAGAGACTTCTTCCTAGCATAGTGTTGGCTGGTGAATTCTGGAAGGTGAAGTCCACATTTTTAAAGTTACCCAATGTTGAGAAATGCTGGTGTAGCATAATTCTGGGCTCCAAGAGAGAAAGTAATATTCCAAGTCATCTAATCTTTGCAACACAAATTATTTAGCCTAGACAAAGTCCTTAAAAAGTCCTTAAAAAGCCAACTTACAAGCATACCAGATATTATTGTTGTACAATATGACAGATTATTTTCTGCTGAGATTAAGAAAATATCTAATTTTCAACTAGTACCCTACTGATCTTTATATCCTGGGTTCAACTTTGGGTATCTCAGTGTCAGGTCTGAATATTGGGTCAGTGGTGCTCCATCAATTTGTGGTCCTACATGTTGATTTATACCATGGGATGCTATGCATAAATCAACCATGAATTTGTTGCCTGCTCTCCAGAAGGCGTATTCTCTCAGTCTATCACCATTCAAAGCACCAGTAATGATACTTAATTGACCACCTGCTTCAAAAATAATTCAGCAAAGATACATTTTATTTTGCCTCTCTTAGGAAATTAATTCTTTCAACTGATAAGAAAATTTGAAACTCTGGTTAATGGTTTGGTTATGTGGTCTCATCTGAATATTTAAAGCCTCACCTATCAGTAGCAATGCATACAGGCAGTGAGCAGAACATTTGTTTGTCTGTCTGTCTGTCTGTCTGTCTGTCTGTCTATCTATCCATTCACCTTTGAAGCATGTATCTATTTATTCTCTATCTCTGTCTGTCTGTCTGTCTGTCTGTCTGTCTGTCTGTCTATCTATCTATCTATCTATCTATCTATCTATCTATCTATCTATCTATTCATCCATCCATCCATCTCTACTATCTATCTATCTATCTATCTATCTATCTATCTATCTATCTATCCATCCATCCATCCATCATCTATCTATCTATCTATCTATCTATCTATCTATCTATCTATCATCTATCTATCTATCTATCTATCTATCTATCTATCTATCTATCTATCTATCTATCTATCCCTCCATCTATCCATTATCCATCATCTGTGCATCCCTCCATCCCTCCATCCCTCCATATTTATATATCTCTATTTTATTATTAGAATTTTTAAATAAAACAAAGGCATAAAGAATTAAAGGAAGAACAGCTTTCTGTATAGCTTTCTATTTGGTCCCAGTGTGGTTTAATTTAGGCATAATTCTGAGGGGATGGATGCACACAATAAAAGTAATATTTCAACTTACTGAAATATTATGAACACTGTCAACATTAAAGGGTTAAGCGATGGCAGTAAGATGTAATCAAATTTCAATTTAATGTTAATGATGGCATCTATGACCCTAGCTTGATATTGCCTTTATCCAGTTTCTGAAATGGTTATTCAAATTGGGCTCATTGAAGGCCCAAATGTCTTGAAAGAATTAGATGCTATAATTTAGTTTCAAAATTCCTGATCTTTGATGGTAGCTTTCCACACAGCTATGTTGTATGTAATAATTCTGAGAGACAGTTCTTACTTGTCCTTGCTTTACTGCAGGGAAAATGATAATGAAGAAGCTTCCATGATCAAGCACATGCTCTTGGGATAGGAGTACATTCTGGGCTTCCAATATTACCACAAATGACAATAGTTTCCATCTAATGGAAGTCTCCAAAAGAGGTGCCTATGTCCCCATTTAGCAACTGTGAGCTGCCTAACTATAACTAAAGAATTTAGGTTTCATCTAAGGCAGGGGTATCAAACTCAAGGCTCGTGGACCCAATCTAGCTCATGGGGTACTTAGATCTGGCCCATGGGGCTGCCCTGGAAACAGTGAATGACTGGCCCACAGTGCCTCTGCTAGTGAAAACAGAGCTTGTGAGGGATGTATGTGGTTCTCCCAAGCTCCATTTTTATTGATAGAGGAGGCTGTCACAGCCAAAATAGAGCTCGTGAAGGCTGTGGGTGGCCCTCCTGAGCTTCATTTTCACTGGCTGAGGGTTGCAGGAAACTGTTGCAGTCACAAACGGATCTCAGGAGGCTGTTTTCACTGGCAGAGTACCTGGGCCGCCATAGGCACCCCTGATATGAGTTACATCGAGCTGCCCACGCCCAACCTGGCCCACTGAAGTCAAACGCAACCCTGATGCGGCCCTCAATGAAATCGAGTTTGACACCACTAATCTAGGGTGATGAAATCAAAATATGATAGTTTAGTCTCAATGACCTTACAATGATTCCTGATATATAGTGTAAGTGCTCTGTCTCTCTTAGGCATTTTGAAAGGTTACTGTATAGGCATTAAATACACTGATGTGGCATGCCCTTTTATGAACTGGGGGTTTAACATTTTTTTAGTGTAATTAAAAAGTGGCTTTTGTTCAACTGGAAACAGATTGGCAATTGATGGTTATGGCTGCTGTTGTAAATTAATTTTGCACACTAATCTGATGGCATTGAAATGTCTTCCCTTGAAAAGGGAATGAGAATTGTCTCATTGCTGACTCCCTCCAAGGAGATTTGACCGTCAAGAATATGACCATGTATGCAATCTCAACTGTTGCATTGTAACTTTAGCTTTTAACTTTAAAAGCATTTTAAATGCTTTTAACTTTAAAAGCATTGTAACTTTAACTTTTAACCTTAGACTGTCTACTATTGACCTCACCCCTTTCCTAGGAGGTCTGTAGGGGGCGTGCATAAGCGCACCAACGTGCCTACCGTCCCTGTCCTATTGTTTCTCTTATTCTTTTATTTTTCTTATATGTACCCATTTCATATATTCACAACTATGTATACACTTGTACTTATTATCTTGTAAACAATTGACAAATCAAATAAATAAATAAATAAATAAATAAATAAATAAACTTGGCTGTTGAGATTAGATTTACCTCTGTTTTTTTCTCCTAGACTGTAATTCCTTTTGCTTACCAATGGTAGGGTACTGAAGTCCATAAAGGTAATTGAAGGACTAATATGGAATCTCCATAAATAGCCTCTCCTTCAAAATGCTATTAAAAGAAAAAGTACACAGTTAAAAATGAGAGGAGTTCTGACAAATAACTGTTTCCAGATATACAGTGTGCATAAATTGTGGGGAAACAATTAGGACATAAATAGAGATGCTGTAATATTACTGTTCTTTGGTGCTCAGCTAGATGATATAATTTCAGCTAATAACAAAAAAAGCTAAGACCTGATTAATATTTAGGTGAAAGAGAATGAAGGATTCCAGGGCTGCAGAAAAGGCTATTTCTTTGTTTTTAATCTTGGAAGAAAACACTGGCAAAGCACTCCTAAATTGCTGCAAAGAAACTATATAAATGTATAGTTACCAGGAGTCAACTTTGATTTGAAGGAGATTTTAATCAGAGCAGGGAGCTGCATCTAGTCAACCTTGCCTGATCTCTAAAATTTAAGCAAGGTTGAATTTGGTTGCTATATCTAAGGGGGATAATAAAAAATGACCCAGGGATTTAGATTAAACTTAGAAGGCAAAGTACATTCTGGAAGAAGGCAATAACAAGGTGTTTCTGCAAGAAAATTGCCTGTACATGTTGATCAAGAGTCAAGGTCTTCTTTCCTTCAGCAACTGCAGAAAATCTAGAATAAATATCACATAGATATTTTTATTATTATTATTATTATTATTATTATTATTATTATTATTATTATTATTATTATTATTATTATTATTATTATCACAAGTGTCCTCATGCATTTTTTTAATGCTATCAGATTAGCTTTCCTGTCATCTTGGGCTAATTAGCGGACTAGTGGGTTTTTGTTGTTGTTTTTTTTGTGGATAGATGTCATCCAACTTACAGAAAAGCTATTTTTGAGCTTTTCTTCTGATATTAGCATTTGCATTATGGATTCAGTGGAGATAATGAAGTAACCTGTGTACAAATCAGGTGCATGATCTGACAAGTTTGTCACTGCACAGTTGGAAGGATGCTGTTATGTTGGAAAGTTCAGCTGCTGAAATAATGAGGTGATATTTGACGGAAGCACAAGAGGAATGGGATTGCATGAAAGAGAAAGAGCAAGGCCCTGCATTTTCTGAGCTAAATTCTTGAGGAAGTCATGCCATTGTAATAACAGGACCAAAGGGATATGGCTTAGTTTACTCATGTGAAGCTTTTATTTGTAAGTTAAGAAACATTTCCTGCTTTCATATTATTCACATCAATCTTTTGTTGGAAACAATGTGCTTGGAATGATTTCTATTTCCAGCAGTAATAATTGAAAGGGGGAGGCATGGAATAAGAAAATTGATAATTGTGGATAGAAGTCTATTGAAGATACAGTGCTGATGATGTTATCTGTTCAGTTGTGTCCGATGCTTGGTGATTCTATGGGCCAAGTCTCTCCACATTTTCCAATCTTGCACTATTTCTCTGAGTTTTCTATGTTCTGGCTGGTGTCAGTTTTGATAGTATTCAGCCACCATGTTCTTTAACGTCTTGATTTTCTTTTACCACTTATTTTATTTATTTAGCATATGGCAAATACACGAACTTATAGTGGATCAAATGTTAATGTCCAGTCCACCCAGCCATTCAAGGACAGGGTGTTCTATGTTGAAAAAATCAGACATTGAGCCGGTGTAAGATCTTGATGGACATTCAGACAAAATGTGATGGATATTTTGTTGAGGAGCACTGCAGAGACAAGACCCCCACTTAAACAATGAGTCCTGGCAGACACCATGTTGGGTATGGATCCTGTTCAGACTTGACCAATGCTGGTGAGGAAGGTCAAAACTTGGCACCTTTTTTGTAGGGTCATCTATGTAACTGCCTGTATCTATACATTCAGCAGCCCATTTGGCTTTTCACTGTGAGTTGATGTCAAAGTTATTAGACAGCTGTTGATCAAGTGCCAAAAAGGGCTTCCTTGATTTAAGCTGCCAATTAATAGATGAGGAAGATCAGCATGCACAGGAAGAAGTGGGTTTCTCATAATTTTGTTGTACTCCTTCACTAAGGCTTCCTGCCTTCATAGAGCTGGTGGTGCAATGTGGCTCAAGATGGGGAACCAGCAAGTAGGAGTAGATTCCTTTTTACCACTAACTCTTCTAAACATAATGGCTTTCCTTCTCCAGTGAATTCCCCCACATGACATGGCCAAAGTAAATGAGACACAATTTTTGTGATTTTTGCCTTCTAGTGACATGTCTGGTGTTACACTCCAATATTTGCTTCTTAGTCACCTTTGCTATCCAAGGGATATGCAGAAGCCTTCTTCAGCATCACAGCTGGAGAAATTGAAATTAGTTGGAAAAGCTTGTTGAGCCACTAAAACAAAGCCTTTAGTTTCTTTCTTTAATCAGCTCAATATGGCATTTTTTAATTGACATTTCTTTCTATATCTTTCAAGGATTGATCATCCATTGTTTTGTTCTTCCAATTAACAAATTAATTTTAGATTGTTTCTTTTCCACATTTGGCCTTCACTTCTGCTGTTTTCAAGAGCTTTTCCTAATTGACTTCTCGTAGTAAGGATTCTTTATTTTTCTTAATATAATCATTCAAGCCATTCCTCAGCAATTTCTTTCACCTGTAGGAATCTTCTGCCTGCTTGGTTCACGGATAATAAAACCAATCAATATCACTTTCTTAGTGTACAGTAGAGCCCGGTATATTACAATTAATTTCCTTGTTTTCCAATCCTAGTTATCAAGCTCCATCTGGATCCAGTCAACTATTTCTGTTGTATATCATATAACAGGGACTGTCCCTGTGTTGATTGTTTTGATTATGCTTCCATCATTTAGCTCTGCTTTCAAAAAAAATGTTCAATTTGAGTAATACATTTGGTAGAAGTATATTTTTGACTACGTTCTGCAATAAATTGAAAGGTCCCAAAATTCCCAAGTATTTGTAGATTTCTTTTTTGTGTTAATGCCTACATCAAATCTATATTATCAAGCTGTATTTCATCATCTTTTATTTTATTTTATTTTTTTATTTATTTGATTTGTCAATCACTTACAAGACACAGGTATAAGAATAAACATAGTTTTGAATACTTATAAGAAAAATAAAAAGAAACAATAGGACAGGGGCGGTAGGCATGATTGGTGAGCTTATGCATGTCCCCTACAGGCCTCTTAGGGAGGGGGTGAAGTCAATAGTAGACAGTCTAAGGTTAAAGTTTTTGGGGGTTGCGGAAGAAATCACAGAGTCAGGTAGAGTATTCCAAACATTGACTACTCTGTTGCGTATTTTGTGCAATCAAGTTTGGTTCGGTTAACCTTGAGTTTGTATCTATTGTGTGCTCTTGTATTGTTATGATTGAAGCTGAAGTATTCATTTGTAGGCAGGACCTTGCAATGTATGATTTTATATACTATATTTAGATCGGACCGAAGGCGGCGTAGTTCTAGGTTTTCAAGGTCTAGAGTTTCAAGTCTGGTGGCCTAAGGTGTTCTGCAATAAGTAGAGGAGCGGAGAATTCTTCTTGTGAAATATTTCTGGACTTTCTCAATTGTGTTAATATCAGATACATGATATGGGTTCCAGACTGATGAGCTGTATTCAAGTATAGGTCTAGCAAATGTTTTGTATGCTCTAGTTAGTAGTGTGATGTTACCAGAGAAGAAGCTACATAGGATTAGATTAACAACTCTTAATGCGTTTTTGGCTATGTAGTTACAGTGGGCTCTAGCACTTAGATCATTAGAGATGAGTACTCCAAGGTCCTTGACAGAGTTTGGATCCTCAACAAGGTCTTGACTATTTAGCTTGTATTTTATTTTCTGATTTTTTTTGCCAATATGTAAGACAGAGCATTTATTTGTTGAGATTTGAAGTTGCCATTTGTTTGACCATTCTGATACATAGTCAAGGTCTTTTTGGAGGGTAGTAGTATTGTCTGTGGTGTTGAATAGCTTTACATCATCAGCGAAGAGATCTTTGCTGTGAGAAGGAGAGGTGGGTGTGTTTGGGTTTTAAATTGTGGCTTTTCATTGTTCTACATCACTGGTTTCCCAATTTTCTTTGGAAATCTGGCAGGTTTGTTACCTTGAATGAATAACAGAAGGCCAGAAAATGTTATGCTACTTGTACAGAAAAGACTACAGGCATGAGACACCTGTGTGCCATTTTTCATTTCGGACAAAAATGAACATCATTTTTTTTTCTATACATATTATTATTGTAAAGAATAGGAAAACAAGTCAGTAAATAATAGGAGGAAGAAAAGATTGTATATTTTCTGAGCTGTCCCAACTCCACATTTAAAGTACCGTGTCTTGTTTTTTTTCCATACTCCTTTTTTGCAATACAACTAATTAAAAAATAATAATCAGTTTTTGAATGAACTGTTAATATTTCAGCTGCAAAGCCTATCCTGCCTCTTTTATTTTCCTTTTCTCTGGCTCCCCTTTTTCTTTATACCTAAATGTTCATTCCTACTTTAAAAAGTATTTCTAAGTTTAAATAGTCTTCAATTTTGTGCCCTTTCTACTTGTTAATACCTAATCAAATCAAAAGTTGATACTTTCTTTCTTTCTGTTAATTTTCAGGTGGTATCAGTGGTGGGATTCAACTTTTTTTAACCACCGATTCTGTGGGTGTGGCTTGGTGGGCATGCTTTGTGTGTGCTTCGTGCACGCACAGAGGGTTTAATACTGGTCTTCTCTTGCAATCCTGCACTCTCCCTGCGTCTTCAACAGCTGACGCGCAGCAATCCACTGTGCCACGTGAAGCAGCTGAGCTTCAAAACAGGAAATGAAGATCAGTATAAAGCCAGGGTGGGTGGGAGGGCCCAGCAGCTGATAGTTGGAGCCAACTGGTTCACTCACAGATGATCCTCAGAGCTACTAGTTTGGCTGAACTGGGTCAAACCGGTAGAATTCCACTATTGGGTGGTATTCAAACTGTCCCAAACGGCATCACTCTGCTAAACAAATCCTCCCATCCTTCCTTTCACCCATCTCCTCCCACTTATGATTGTATGACTGTAACCTTGTTGTTTGTATCCTAATGATTTTTATTGGCTGTTTCCTAGTATGACTTGATTGCTTATTGGGTATCTTACATCACTGTTTTTTAGTCTTACTAATCTTTGCAAAGTTTTGTATTCAACATTTTGTTTTCCATTGGAAAGCATTGTAAAATAATGCTACATTATCCGTCATTATGATTGATTGAGGTTCTGGATTTCAAACAAGGATATGTGTGTCTTTTCTAGAAAGACTGTTGTGGTTAGCCGGCAGCAGGTGCAGATGGCTGAGGAGAGCGAGGACTCAGATGAGGGGCCAGGACCATTAGGAAGTGGACTGCTGTCTTCAGAGACTGTGGGGGCTGGCAGCAGTGATGAGGAGGTTCTCGAGGAGCCTGTGCCAAGTGCACGTGCCCGCAGGGTTGCTCGCAGGAAAGAATACTTGCAGCAGCACGAACGACTCAGGAATAAGGCTGCAAGGTAATGGCCACCCCTCCTTCAAGAACATAAAAGTCAGCTGTGAAGCGAACATTCTTTGTAGGAAGCAAAGACATTTTGAAACTCAGCCTCGTGGACATTACAGTATCTTAAGCTGGTATTTGAAGACTCTTGGGTTGTGAAATATTTCTTATCTGTTATTCTTGGCAGTCTTGCACAGGCGTGTGGTTATCGAAGTTAATTAATTTGCAGCAGCCTTTTAACTGGGGATTCATAAGAATCATTAAAAGGTTTCTGTTGTCTTTGGTTCATGTTTGTTTTATTGGAAAAGGGTTTGAGTCAGAACACACTGTGTCTTTTCTGGAAAATAAACCTGAGATTTTCTAAATACAAAGCTTCAACTCTGCCTCAAAGCTATAGGCATTATTTATCAAAACTAATGATCTCAAAAAGTGTTTCACAAATTTTCTGAACATTTACTTATATTTATTTTAAAACTGGGACATATATCACCCAAACTTTTTTGATTCAAGAAAATGGTAAGAATGCTCCCTTGCTTGGTTTTCATCATAGTTTTTAAGAAAAGTATCAAAAATTGAACATGTTCAATTTGTTACCTTTTTAAAATAAAGTAAGATATGTGCTTGTTACTATCTGGTATGGCATTTTTATGCCAGAATTTAGAGTTTACATGTATTGAAATAGATTTCCAGGAAGGTAAGTTTCAGCATTGTACCAAAACTTTATAATTCTAAAACATTCTATTCTAATGGAACACCCTCTGGACGTCATGGTTACATCATGAAGCATTCTTGGGGATCAGTTCTGGAACTAGGAATGAAACAAATTGCCACAGCCAACTTGCTGCAGGACAACTTGCTCTGGGACAATTTAGCAATTCTATTTAATTATTTAAAATAAATGAAAATTATTTTAATTTTTGCCATTCACATTTCATTCTGTCCCTCCTTTCGCATCCTTTCTTTAACGATTCTATTCCACCATTTCTTTGATATTAGTGTAACTCTTATCCCTCAGTGAGTTGTCCCATGGCAAGTTAGCCATGACAAGTTGTCCTGCAGTGAGTTGGCTGTGGCAAGTTGGCTGTGGAGAGTTAGCCATGGTGAGTTCGCTGTGGCAAGTTGGTGATGATGAGTTGACCGTGGCGAATTGTCATAGACTTTCTGAAACTGGTATTTTCACAGGAAAAGCAATGTAGTGGACTAGATTCTAGACATGATTTCTGTTATCTTTATCTCATCATGATCATTTGGAGATTTCACGACAGTAATTAGATGGCAATGCTCCTTTTCCAATGCACAGGTCATGAATTATTATAACAGCTGTGGTGGCACAGTGGTTAGAATGCAGTACTGCAGGCTACTTCTGCTGACAGCTGTCTGTCTGCAATTTGGCTGTTCAAATCTCACCAGGCTCAAGTTGATCCATCCTTCTCAGGTGGGTAAAATGAGGACCCAGATTGTTGGGAGCAATATGCTGACTCTGTAAACCACTTAGAGAGGTCTGTAAAAGCACTGTGAAGCGGTATGTAAGTCTAACTGCTATTGCTATTGAGTGGTTCACCCTCTGGAACTGGCTGCATCCAATAGAGTACTAAAAGCTTTTGTGGAGTTTCAAGTTAAATTAATCAAGAGTCCTTGTCAATATCCTTGTCCCATTATAAAAAAAAAATTACTAAAATAAACTGAACAGTTGACTAGATAAACACAGTGTGTCCTCTCCTATGGTTGCCTAGAATATCTGAGGAAATGAACTCAGGCAGACAATAATAATATACTTGCAGCAATCAAGGTTCATTACCTATCTTATCTGATGGCACAAAGGCAAGAAAAAAGTTGTTTCACTCAGAAATGGAATTGGCTCTTATTTTTAGTTTTGCTTAGTTTTTAATGTTCAGTTACTGATTTCCTTTTCCTTTGAAATAATCTGAAGCATAATAAAGCCCTGAAACCCAAATTAGCTGAAAGATAACATTTCAGTGATTTACTTGAAATGAAAGTAATCAACAAATAAGCATGAGATAAATAAACACTATTACATCTCAAACTGAGTTCATTTTTGAGCAGATACGAGAACATAATACTTTTTAATTCTGTAACTTAACAAGAAATCACTGCACCTATCCCCTGAGGGGGGCGAATCCATTCTTAAATTAATCTTTGTGCAACAAAGTTATCAGCTCAGCAAAAAAAAAAAAAAAAAAGGGAACACCTGCTTAAGTCCTGGTGTGCCTCCAAGTTTAAAGGTTTCACAAGGGAGAAATGTATGATCATAGAATGAGGCCTCTTGTCTAAAGAAGGAGATAATGAGGGAAGAGCTGTTGACTGAGTACTGGGTGGAAGCTATGTGAGGTCAAAAGAGCAGGCTGCAATCGCTAGAAAAAAGGCATCTTGATTGCTGGCATCTAATTTGTGCAGGCCTAGATGGTATTGATGGCACCGTAATTCAGGGGAAGTGATTGGAGGTGTGAATTACATTGGTGTGATTTATGGAATTTGCACACAGTTGACCTACTGGTACACGCTAGGTTTTGCAATAAATATGGTCCCATTTCATTTGGGATTCCAATATATTGCATTGTTTTTAAACATAATCAGGAGAGGAGAATCTTTCATTTGTCAGCTTTCCTTGTGATAAGAAAAAAAAAAAAGTAGAGATCATCTTTTTTAAAGAATAAAAATAAACAATGAATGTCCAGCTACTGTTTTCTCCTCCTTAATCAAAAGGTATCAATTTAATGTGGATAAAAATACAATTGTTTTCTCTTTCTAAAATCATTAAAAGACAAAGACGCATAATGATGGGGGAAAACAGGAAATAATGTTGCAGAAAGTTTGATTTTTATATGCTTTATTGTTTATCTTGAAAAATGTGCATTGCCTCTTTGCGCTTTATTAAGCAGTCTTCAAGTTAAAACCTGTGTCATAAATGTCAAGACAGTACATACAAGTACAAATTAATAAACTTGATAAATGTTGTAGACATTCATTGCTTATTTTTATTCTCAGAGAACAAGGGATTAAACATTTTTAAAGTAAATCTTTTTTAAAAAAAAATCCCTGCAATTAATTTCCTTTGTTCCCAAGCATGTGAATAAGAGATTAATAAATATTTTACAAAGCAGTTACAAAAATATTTTTTCTCAGCTATTTGCAGTACAAAGTCATCTTTAATTTTTTTTTCTTTATTATGGAGATAAATGCTTCTTCGCTTTACCCATTTCAAAGCAGATTTGGTGAACATAGTACTTTACTTAAATTGACTATTTCACTTGCATATTTATGCACATATAGAGTTCAGCTTGCAATTTTTATACTCTTAGTATTCACGTGTTATAATAACTATTTAAAAATGCATACTGCAAACACACACACACATACACTCACACCCACAAACCCATATTTACATATTTCAAGTTTGGTTGCTGTTGTGCCATACAGTATGGCCTCAATAAATCACATTTAAGGTCTCATTTCTTTTATCTCCACCTTTACATTTGCTTGTTCAAGGATTGTTTCTAGACAACATTTCAAAGGGCTTCTTGTGGGGAAAAAATAAAATAAATTATGTATCAGGATTTTTTTTAAAAAAATGTTGATAGATATATATCATTCTTTGGTACAGTTCACCTTATTTATACAGTATTTGTGACTCTGTACTGTTGTGTATCAGACCAAATGAAATAGAAATATTTTTTTTAAAGTTCCATAGCATAACAACACATACACACACACACACAACCCCCCCCCACAAACCCCAACCTTCATTTTGTCAAGTTCCTATGGAAAATTATGAATGGTTGTTATTGGGGGAATGGACCTATGGAATGATTAGTCAATGTTACATTTTAGTTTGTGTTATGAAAACTCTGATGCATAAACATGTAGCATCAAATAATACATATTATGCACATGTCCCAATGCCATTCTGAATTTAGCTCAGAATGAATTTAGCTTTAGCAGGGGTGGGGAGGGGAAGAGTTGTGTTGAGAAGGGTTTTGGAGGTTTTTAATCTCTGTTCAAGTATGGCACCCTATATCACTTCAGGCCAATGGCTGTCCAAGCTTTTCTTAAAAACCTCCAATAATGGAGTACCCACAACTTCTGAAGGCAAGCCATCCCATTGATTAATTTTTCTAAGTGTCATGGAAGTTCTTCTTATTTTTAGGTTGGATCTCTTCTTGATTAGTTCCAAACATTGCTTACTGTTGTTCCTTCAGGTGCTTTGGATAATATGTTGACCCCATCTTGTAGCAGCCCCATAATTATTGCAATACTGCTACCATATCACCCCTAGTCCTTCTTTTCATTAAAGTAGACATGCTTAATTCTCTCCCTCTCCCTCCCTCTCTCTCCCTCTCCCTCTCCCCCCCCCTTCTCTCTCCCTCTCTCCATCCCTCCTTCCCTCATTTCAAGCTGTGGTTATTGACAACATACCAGTGTTGATAATGCCTAAATTTTGTGCATTCAACTTAGAAATGCTAACAAGCTGTCCTAGTCAATAACCATAAAAGAGAAAAAGATACCTCCCTGCAACTTTATATTGTCACCCTTTTAAATTAATAATGTAATTATTAATTATTAATAAATTAATAATGTAAGTGCCAAGCCGAATGAGTCCACAATTCTATCTGAGATGGAGGACATAAAGTGCTGCAAATCATGGTTTGGGCAATGAAGAGATAAAAAGCTGAATTTTTTTAAAAATACTTAGAAATATCTTTCACTGGCAGACAATTGTGTATGGCAAAGAAGTTCCTAATGTGTTATAGACAATAATGTACAATTGTGATTTGCTTTAAAAGAAAAAGAACATTTACATATATTGCAAAACAATGAAAAACTGCCAGTGAGAAACAACATACATTGTAAGAACATTTGTTAAGGATTTCTTTGTACTTAACAGCTTTATTTTTCCTGTCATACTCACAAGCATATTTCTCTCACGCATAGGAAAGGTGATATTCTAATTTAGTTAGGAGCATTTCCGGGCATCCAAGTCTTTAATTTCACTACTAAAATAAAGTAGGATCCAAATGGGCACTTCCTCCCATTTTACTTATGGAGACATCACAAGCACTTCTATATTGCAAGTCACCAGCAATTACCCAGGCTGAGAGCCAATCAGAAAAAAAAAAAGTTTCCTTCCAGAATAATAGGAAAAAAATGCAGAGATATCTTATCCAATCACTGCTCAGTTAGTATACTACATACTGGAATATATCTTAACCTTCCAACATGTTCATCCTTTATTTTCATCCTTTGCCGTAGGACAGGGTGTCAAACTTGATTTCATTGAGAGCCACATCAGGGTTGTGTTTGACCTCAGGGGGTCAAAGTAGGCATGGCCAGCTGAATATCACTTGAGTCGCGGGCACCTGTGGTGGCCAAGTGCTAAGGCAGGACTTTCCTCAGACCCTCCTTCCTTCTCATTATAATCTTCCTTCCTTCCTTCCTTCCTTCCTTCCTTCCTTCCTTCCTTCCTTCCTTCCTTCCTTCCTTCCTTCCCTTCTTCCTTCCCTTCCCTTCCCTTCCCTTCCCTTCCCTTCCCTTCCCTTCCCTTCCCTTCCCTTCCCTTCCCTTCTTTCTTCTTCCCTCTTCATTCTCCTTTCTTCTTCCTTCCCCTCTTCCCTTCTTTTCCTTCCTTGCTTTCTTCTCATCTTTCCTTCTTTTTCTTCACCCTTCCTCTTTCCCCTTCTCTTTTCTGGTCCCTTCTTGGATGTTCAAATGCAAAGGGGGAAACATTTCTCCTTTTGTTTTGTTTATAGTTTGTTTTGTTAGCCCTCCGCTAGTAAAAACAGAGCCCTGGGGGCTGTGTGCACCCCTCCCCGACCCTGTTTTTGACCACAATGGCCTCCTTTAGCCCTCTGCCAGTGAAAATGAAGCCCGGGGGGGCTGCACATGCCCCCCCAGCTCCATTTTTCCTGGCAAAGGGTTGCAGGAGGCTGACGTGGCCAAAAACAGGTCCTGGAGGGGGCTGCACACACCCTTCCCGGGCTCTGTTTTTGCTGGCAGAGGCACCACAGGTTTCCAGGGTGGCTCTCAAGGCTAGATTTAAGTACACCATGGGCTGAATCCAGCCTGAAGGCCTTGAGTATGACACCCTTGCCATATACTAAAATACACTATAGAAATAAAGGAAGGAAGGATTCCTGCTTTTCTTCACCTGCAGGCAACTTCTAAACAAACAAACAAACAAACAAACAAACAACAACAAAAAACAGAGAAACCATACTGATAAGTAGAAGGATGAAGTGAAATGGAAGTCTTCTTTACTTCAATTTTTTAAAGTTTATTTTAAGTTTGAAGCTTAATTTGGAGTGATCTTTTCTTACCACTTATATTATTTAAATACATCAATATGATTTTAATAAGGAAAAAGGTGTGAAATATTTTTGTTATGTCTCTTTCTGTAAATTACATTACAACTCAGCAAATGTCCAACATTTCGGACTGTACTGAACTGTTTAAACCAAAGTTTAGAGTTATGCATGGTACAAAATTAACCAACTGTGTTCCAATATCTTGATTAATCTTATTTCAATTCAAGCCTTTTGTAATGAAAAGGAAGGTCTGAGTAATTTACAGAATGAAGACTTTTGAAGCTATCAGTTCCTGTGTCTAATCATAGTGGCTCAAGTTTCATCACAATTCCTTCCTTCCTTCTTTCCTTCCTCCTTCCCCCTCCCTGTCTCCTTCCCTCCCTCCCTAGTTGCTCCCTATGAAAATAAACATATTCATTCGAAATGTCAGCTCCAGGTCTTGCTGACTTCTATCATGAAAATCTTTTTTTAAAAAAAAACTTCTAAATTCTGTGCAATTTTCAGTCTTTTAACAAAATCTTTAAAATCTGTAAATCTTTCTATTTCAAATACATACGCCATTGAATCTGCAACAGGATGATCAAGAGATTAGCTTCGGTTTTAATGGCTTTCCTTTTCTAAGAAGGAAAAAAAAATATCTTTATTGATTCTATCTTCACACCTTCTACTACTAGAAAGAAAAAATTCTATTTCTCCTAGGAGGGAGCTGTCCAAAACCTGCAGAAATATGTCGATCAGCAAAGGTGAAGAATATCATCTTACAAAGAAGCAGAACCCATGAACAAATAAATACAGTTTCTTGTAACTTTAACAGCTGAAGTGTCCATTTTAATTCACACATAACTTTAGATTCATCAGGCAGTACTAAAGAATATCTGCAGTATTAAAAGAGAAACTGATCACAGGGAATTGTTGATCTACACTAAATTCTTCATTTCATCAGCATTATTTTATGCAGGAATGTAATTTACTATTGCTATAGGTGCTGCTCATCTATTGCAAATTACTGAAAACCTTATCAATAAAAGTTCAAAGGGATAAATGGGGACAAGGTATGATGACAGGTACAAAGGGGAGAATCAAAGAGAAGAGCATCACCCAAGTTATTCATTCTTTAATAACCATTTATCTAGTATTTATTAGAAGCTCTCTTTAAAATACTGCAAGTTGTGTGCAAAACAAATCTGGACGAATGCTTATTATGTCCTTCATTTATTTATCTTACCTATTATCAAAAAGTCCTGTTTGCGAGGTGGAAAAAAATAAGATGTCTTGAGAAGAATTTGACAATGAAGGAACGCCTGTGCAATTCCATCCTTTGATTGGCTCTCCTTCTACTGTATGTTCTCATTTAAAGTTTAAATGCTCCCAAAGTGGCACTTTAAAAGTTAATTAGATTATATTCTGTCCGATCACCTAGATGAACTAGTACAAGGTAGGGAAGCATTATAGAAGAAATAAATTATTAATGTCAACTGTTATTTATGCTTCTTGAGTAGGAGCAGTGCACGTTAGCAGTGATTAATTCTGCAGTGCAATATGGGCACTTCATCCAGGAAAGCAAGTTTGTTTTCCATGCAGCTTTAAAGCAGGAAATTAACATCTAAGACTTTGGGAACCACGTTTATGGGGACTGAAGTTCAGTATTACAGAGTTCTTAGTTGGAACTTAATTCAGCTATGTTCCATTACAATGGGAAACAAACATGTTCGAAACACCATCTTCACAAACATCTACTGACATTTAGTACAGAAACTTCTACACAGCCATGGTTATATAATTTGAGAAAATATCTCCGGAGAGGTTTTTAGATCTGTCTATAAAGTACCATTGACATCACTTTCCTCTTATAATTGCTCCATGCAAGAATAACGCTGTTTCCCATTTTTATCACACTAATGATACATTTCATCTTGGCTCATATTAGCTTTTAGTCAGTGCAAGTAGCTTGTCATATTTCTTCTTTATTATTAAATGCTTTGGAATTTAGCCTCATTTTTTATGATGAATTGAGGCCATTTGATGTTTTAAGTCTCACTGGGCTTTTTATGTCGTTTATTTGGTTCACTGTTTAGAATCCTGCTTGTTTCTTTTTCTCAGAAAGTCCAGACAGTGTTTTTGTAGTTATCTATTGTTATTGTTCTGTTGCTTGCTGAAATCCCATCATTATCGAACTTACAGCATCATCTTGTATCCAATTCACTAGCTTGTTTTAGTTATCGGACTTTCTGAAGTTTACAGTTAATGGATGATGTTTATCAGAGTTTTATTTTTTTATGACCTTTAAACATATCTGTGCCTGTCAGTTAATTGCCCTCCCTTCTTCAATAACTTGGATGGGGGAAAAACAGTTTCTCATAGAACTTTCATATGCATTACTCCATTTATTTGAGAGCCTTAGGGTTTTTCCCATCTTCTATTTAGAAACGAAAACCTGAATAGATTTGACAAATTGTGTAATATTTCCAGGTGATAGACACTTCTTCTCCTGTGTTTCGTGCTAATTTAATGGGAAAGACAGATACAGAGGCCTACCAGATATGGAAAACTCATATCAGATGTCCCTAGCAACTACATGAATTTACACATTGTTTGCATAAGATATTAAGTTCAAGGATTTTTTAAAAGATATGACTAAGACACCTTTTCCTGTGTATTTACCTGCTGCCCTGTCTCCATGTATCTCACAGAAGATGGAAAATTGGGGCAAAGTATAATAATAACACAGGATAAAAATCAGTTGGTTGTAGGCAGAGGTGGTATTCATTAGGTTCCGACCAGTTCTGGAGAATTGGTAACAGAAATTTTGAGCATTTTGGAGAACCAGCAAATCCCACCTCTGATTGGCCCTGCCACCATCTATTCTGCCTCCCGAATCCCAGCTGATCGGCTGGGTCTTCTTTTGTTGCCCTGCACAGAAGAACGGAGCTGGAAAGCAGGTTAGTGGGATGGGGAGGGAATGGGGATTCTACAGTAACCTTCCCCCAGGAGTGGAGAGGGAATGGAGATTTTTTAGTATCCTTCCCCTGCCACACCCACCAAGCCATGCCCACAGAACCAGTAGTAAAAAAATTTGAATCCCACCACTGGTTGTAGGATAACTTTAACATTTCATGGTTATTTTAAGACAAAGCTCTTACCCTGGATAGTTTTTTTCTGAGGATACCGTAGTGGCATGGAGTGATCCTGTACACCAAGGGTGTCAAATTCAAGGCCCATGGGCCAGATCCGGCTCATGAGGTGTTTAAATTTAGCCCGCAGGGCCAACCTGGAAATATCAAAGGACCAGCCTACAGTGCCTCTTCTGGCCAAAAAGGGCCAACAAACAAGTCCTTTGAATGACCAGCTTAATAATAGGTCTTGAAAAAGACCCCAAAATAATGATATAATACAGAGGATGTATTCCCCCCACCCTTTAATGTGATCATCTCAATTTGCAGTTGTATCTTTTCATCATAACTTTTCTCTTTTAGAAACACAATATGTATTTCCCTGCATTAGGAAATAGGAACGCAATCTACATTATGATCCCAAAACATGCATTGAATGCATAGGCAGCAGTGGGGCCTATATGCACATTGGATGTATCTAGTGGTAAGTCCCTTGGCAGATGTGTTTAATGTATTCAAATGTATGAGGTGACTTTGTTCCACACAGATAGAAACAGTGATTTCTCTCATAGAAAATATTCATATATTTGTCTCCCTTCATACTTGTAACCAGCTTATGGTCTGCAGGGAATGTAATCATCAAAAATGGCTAGGAGGCACAATCATTTTATTCCCATTGTGGAAAGAGTGAAAATGAAGAGGGTTTTGAGATTTTGTTGTACTTATTTCATGGAAGAACTGTTGTTTTCAAAGACATCTCTTCTTTTTTTGAAAAAGTTTTTTTTTTTAATAACAAAAACAAACAAATAAAACCACCTTTCAGTTTTCCAGCATGTCGGTTGGGTACATATATCTTGTGCACATAATAATATCATACATTTCTTACTTATTTATATTTATATCCATTCTAATCAATATTTTATATCACATTGGTCAATTGTTGTATTATCATTAACATTGTAATTATTATCTTTCAGAAATATATTCCATCCTTACCTCAGTTATATTCATTCTGTTATTCAATCCTAATCAATCAGTTATAATATATTATTGCTATTATTACATATTTAGTTTCTTACTCTTCTATCTAGCCATTCATAGAATAGATTCCAAATCTTATAATAATCTTTTTCTTCCTGTTCTCTAATTGCCATTGTCGATCTACTCATTTCATCAACATTCTATTATTTTCTTAATTGTTTCCTCCTCTGTTGGAATTTTCTCATTTTTCCAGTTTTGTGCAAATACAGTTCTAGCTGCTGTTAATACATTGATAATCAAATATCAATGTTATCTCTCTGTTATAACCTTCCTGCAAAATTCCCAATAAAAATATCTCTGGTTTTAAATCTATATGTTGTTTTATCATTTTTTCCAATCACATGTGTTTTCTGGTCCAATATTTTTTAGCATCGATGCATGTCCACCACATATGGTAATATGATCCAGGTGTCTGTTGACATTTCCAACACTTTGCTGATTTGTCTTTTCAAAGACATCTCTAAGAGGGCTAAGAAAATTATAGCATACATATATGCATGCATACATGCATACAAACATAGCCTGGTGGAATTCATTTTTTTTACTACTGGTTCTGTGGGCGTGGCCTATTTGTGGGTGTGGCCTAGGGGGTCATGTGACTGTGTGGGTGTGGCTTATTTGGTGGGCATGGCTTGACAGTCATGTGACTGGCTGGGTGTGGCCTGGTGGCCATGTGACTGGGATCTCTTTTTTCACCCAGCAACAATGTACAGTCTTATCAGCATGGGGTCCAACAAACAAGAAAGATACAGTTTTCCATTGTTGGAAGTTAAAACCCACCCCTCTCCCAGGAAAATGAAATATTTTAGGATATATTAAAAAGGCAGAATATTTCCCCTAAAAAGAAAAGTAAAAACTCAAGAGAGGCAGAAACTCATCCCCACCCCAACCTTTGCTAATGGGCCATTACTCTGGCCTAGGCCAGTCTATTTTACATAACAAAGATCTACTCCAGGTAGAGCTATATTAGTAATTGCCCAAAGCCCTTTCATTACATCATCATCCAGCAAGGCTCAACCAAGATTGGGACTCAGGACAGCCTACAGAGTTGCTCTGACAACCAATCAGAATACAAGCTCAAATTCAAATCCCAAGAGGGCATTCTGGATTTAAAACCAGAAATATTTTGTTGGATTCATTTAAATTTACACATACAACTGCTGCTGCTAGAATTGTGTTTGCACAACAATGGAAAAACAAAGATATGAAGATGAATTAAAATATTAGAATGTGCAGAAATGAATAAATTAACAATTACAAATTTACAATCAAGGAGAAGGCTTAGAATACTTTTTAACATGGGATTTCTCTTATCAATGGCTAACTAACAGAAACAGAAATTAGAAATGTAAAAATATAAAAGAAAACACCAATTATATAAGGAAACTTCAGTAAAAAGGATAAGCAAATATTAGTATTTGATCATTGTTAATGAGGAGATAACTTTGAAAGCATACACCCCACTCAAAAAATACTGCAGATAAAAACCAGTTTTTTTACTTAATCCCCAGACAAAGCCACTGCAATAAAAACCCTGGATTGTTTCCCCGAGGACCCAAAACCTCACACGAGAAATCTCAGCCCTTCTGCCTTTAAGAAACCCCAGGCAAACAAGCAAGACAACAAAAAGCAGTACTAAAGTACAGTCATTATTAGGATAACTCACCTAGAGGTCCCCTTTTCCTGATAACTGGCAGAATTTTTTTAAAAAAATCAGGGGTCTTCAAACTTGACAGCTTTAAGAGCAAAACCTGTGATAAGGTTCTTGGAGTCCTAGTAGACAATCAGTTAAATATGAGCCATCAGTGTGTGCAGCAGCCAAAAAAGCCAATACAATCCTACGCTGCATTAACAGAGGGATATAATCAAGATCACATGAAGTACTAGCACTGCTTTGCAAAGCTTTAGCAAGACCATACCTGGAATACTGTATCCAGTTCTGGTCATCACAATGTAAGAAAGTTGTTGAGACTCTAGAAAGAGTG